>NW_027397082.1:19736129-19804931 GCF_003265705.2 Callorhinus ursinus | reverse complement strand
CACACACACACACACACACACACGCTCGCGCGTAGGGCTCGGGTTAGCGCGGCGGGGCTGGTAGGCGGAGCGGGGCCATTGTTCTGCAGTAGCTCCCCGCCCGGCTCCGCGCGGGGAGCTGTCCCTCATGCCCCCTGTCAGGCGGGACCCCGCCGGCCCCCTGGGCTCGCGACCCCAGCTCTGAAGCCACGCCTGCCCTCCCACGCGTTCCTGCGAGCGGGAAGGCGGGAGCGAGCCGCGCGCCGAGGTCAGGCCCCGGGGCTTCCCCGCTGTTGCCGCGGAAACTTCCGCGGGGCCAGTCCCGCCGCCGAGTGCGGGGGTCCGGTCCCGGGCGGGTGCCCGCGCCCCCACCGCCCCACCCCCCTACACCAGGCCCCGGCCCTCTCCCGCGAGCGGAGGGAAGGCTCCCGAGCGCCTCCGAGGCCGCGGGATGCCGGGCACAGGCCCAGCGGCGGGTGGAAGCGGAGCCGAGCAGGAGAAAGAGAGGGGAGGGGGAGCGAGTAGCTCGCGGCCGAGGGAACAGCAGATTGCGCCCAGCCAATGGCAAGGGCTGGACGAGGTGGCACCAAATTCCCTTCGGCCAATGACGCGCCAGATTCTACAGAAGGCCATTAGCATTTCCCTAGGGGCAGGGGAAGGGGCTGGGGCTGCGGCTGCGGAGCCGCGGTGTGTCTGCAGCATCCTGTTTGCGCGTCTCCAGTCCGCAGCACGCCTTGGCTCTGTCTCCTCCCCTCTCCCGCCCAGGCGGGTCTCCCAGGGTGAGCCAACTCCGCGCACTTTGCCCCTTGTTGGCAGCGAATAAAAGGGGTCTGAGGAACTACGGGACTCGGTCAGCCACGGCCAGCTGTAGCCTTTAAATCCCCAGCCTGGGTAGATCCACGTACCGCAGATCGGAGCCCGACACCGATCCAGCGCGCACCTCGCAGAGGAGGCTCCGAGAGCAGTGCCGCGGGTCACCGCGCAAAAGCCGGCTCGGTAACCGAAGTCTACGTGTGTGCGGGCTGTCCCGAACTGCGCTGTGCCGTTTCAGCCGCGGGCGAGTGATCCCAGCATCCGAGAGCCCAGATGCCGGCCCACTTGCTGCAAGAGGAGGTGAGCTCTGAGCAGTTGCCCCAGACCGCGGGTTCGCAGGCGCTGGGGGGACGAGAGCGTTGCGGTCTCCGCGGACTATTAGCCATCTTTTGCGAGTTGTACTGCTTTTAATTTGTTGGGAATGTGGATTGTAATTTGCAGACTTTGTTCCCCAACTTTTGTTTCTTAAGCTTTAAAGAAAAACCCGGTCGTACTTTTATGTCTGTGTGCATGCGGGGTTTCCTTTGTGCGTTCTTAGGGGTAGGAGTGTTTTACTCCTGCTTTTTACTGCACCTTCACCTTGAGGTTCCACTACCCTCCACAACCTATCTGCACAGTTCCTGGGGCCGTGCCTCTCTTCCATCAGGGGTGTTCCGGGCTCCCAGTTAATGCGGGCTTTGGGGACGGGGTCTGTGTCTGTTCGCCACCATTCCCCCAGCTTGAGTAGAGTGAAGTGGCAGGGGCTACTGCACGTGTCCTCGCCTCTCCTGACTCTGCTTCCTCTCCCCTCCAGATCTCTAGCTCCTACACAACCACCACCACCATCACAGCGCCTCCCTCCAGGATTCTGCAGAATGGAGGAGGCAAGTTGGAGAAGCCTTCTCTATACTTGGAAGAAGACATCCGCCCTGAAATAAAAGATGACATCTTTGACCCAAGCTACAAGGATCCGGAGGGCCCAAAGCCCAAGGTTGAGTATGTTTGGAGAAACATCATCCTTATGTCTCTGCTACACTTGGGAGCCCTGTGTGGGATCGTGCTGATTCCCACCTGCAAGATCTACACCTATATCTGGGGTAAGAGATTCCCTTGTTCTTCCGACCTAGTACCCCTGGTTCTCCCTACTCCTTCAATAAGGTAGGATCTTGCAAAGAGCAGAGGCAACAGCCCTTCCAGGCCCAGGTTTTCCCAGCCATGTCTCTTGATGACCCGACGATGGTGGCTGTGAATGGAGCCAGGGGGGATTGGGGGGTCCTTCAATGTGGATGTTGGGCGGGGAATCCTGAGACCATGTGCTGCAGGCCCTGAAATGAGTAGACCTATGCCAGAGAGTCAGCTTTCCCTGTTTCAAGTCATTTGCTTGGCTGCCTGTCCCAGCCCTGCCAGCCACAAAAGATTCAAGGCCATGACCTGGAAGGCATGGGAACATGGGACTAGAGCAGCAGCTCTGGGGGGGGGTATGCTGAGCAGAGTCATAGCACAGCAAGGGAACCTGCTCGGGACAAGAGTTAGTGGAAGAGGGAGGAACAGAGAAGAGGTTATCCACAAAATTCTTTTGCCCTGGTCCTTGGCCCAGCCAGCCTCCTTTGTTAAACAGATGGACCAAGAAGGCTCCTGTATAACCCAGGTTACACAGATGTGTTGCTCTGTGACTCCATGTAAGTCTCCAGGGAGCTATACGTGCCACCAAATGAACGTGTTCTGGGAATGAAATGAGGTCAAGGAAGCATTTCCTTTTCCCATCTAGCCTGCTCCAGCCCCTCTCTCCTAATGTCATGAAGTCCCCCCCGCCCCTTGCCAGGGACAGAGAAGAGAGCCCTCAGCAGCCCCAGCCTCAAGGCTGCTGCAGTGAGGGAGACAGTTCCCAGTTTGTCCCTGACCTGTCCTTAGCTCAGCTCTTTCAGGGATGCCTGGGTATGGTCTGATGGCAGGGCCCTGCCCCCTGTACACACACATGTGCTTTGCAGGCATTTTCACCTCCGCCACGCAAAGCCTGACTTGGGGAGGGCAGCGGGGAGCAGAGAGCTCCAGTGTCCTAGGGGCTCCGCACTGGCCCTCCCTGCGGCCGGTGAGAAAGGAAAGATTGTCCTCCAGAAAACCACATTAGGGGTTCCAGCGCCGTCTTGGGTATGGGGTGCTTGCCAACAGCTGCACTCTTGGAGAACAATTGTGTCGAAGGGCTGGTGGGCCAAGTTTTAGCTGATTCCCCCAGGACCTCTTTAGTCTAAAAGTGGTAGGATCTGGTCCCTGAAGCTTTGTCTGGGGAAGTCCTGAGTGCCCCAGACAGAGAAATGCAGCTGGGTAGACCCCCTCTCTTTGGGATCTCAATTTTTCTAGGTACAAACTGGGACAACAGTACTTTTTTAGGATTAGGTAGGTAGTTCTCCTTAGAGTATATGTGTGTCATTGCTGGGGCTGGCCAGGCTCTGGAAATCAGTTCATCTGCAGACCAGGAAGAGCTCTTCTATTTGGGAGGGGAGGGGGATGTGTGTTCTCTGCCCCTCCGAGAAGCCAGCAGAACTTCAGCCCTATCGGGAGAGGTCAAGAGCAGGGATAAGAATCCTCCAGGGAGACTGTGGATTCTTGTCTCCACCCCTTCTCCCCAGTAGAGGAGTCTTCACAAGTAGTTTTTGTCACCTGCAAGCCCCTTCCAGCCTCAGGACGCCCTGTAGGCCTTGTGAAGCCCAGAGCTTGGCCAGACTGCCACTCATCGCTCCTCACCCTTGGCTGCTGGTGCAGGGGGCAGAGGGCAATCCACAAACCCAGGCTGTACCTGCTAGCTTTTGGGTGCCCTGTCCATGGATGTGTACTGTGCCTTTGGACAGAGAAACATGGCCCAGGGGGACTGGATGGTGACCTTTTTTCCTGTTCCAGGGCCATGTGGTAGATGACTTAGCTGACCGAATGACCAGCTGGATGAAGGGAAATCAGAACTTGTCCATGTTCAGGAACAAGGGGGAGAGGGGAGGGTCAGAGGTCTACCTGCAGAGTTTAGGAGCTTGGCTTCACCTTCTCTTGTTTTCTCCCTAAGGACAGTGTTAAATTAGCAACTGGTTGTGAGTCCAGTATTTCTCATGACTCTGAGCAATTTTGAGAGCCTCTCAGAAGAGCCCTTAGGCTGAAAAGAGATCTCTGGCAACACTGAGGGCCAAGGGGTAAAATTTCTCAAGTCTCTTTCTTGGAGTCAAAACTAGGAGACTTTACTTAGGCCGACAATTTGGACATTAATAGAGATGTGACTCTCCCAACTGGCTTAAGGTCTTCTATTAGATAGGCTTTCGAGGTTGATAGGAAAAGGCACCAGAGTGTATGGGCTCTTTTCCCAATGCCCCCGGTAATACTAGGATCTTAGGCACTGAGTCAACTTGGCCAGGGTCGTCTCTGGCATGAAACAACCCTAGGGGCTTCCTTTGTTCTGAGCTGAGTGCTACTGCTTTCTGCCCAAAGCCATTTTCTTTCCTCCTGGGTGTTCGGTGGGCTGTGGCTAAACTGTCACTTTCCAGGTGCAGATGCAGGCAGATACTCTATCTGGAAAGAAGTCAGCACATGGCCTGAGGCTAGCAAATCACCTGAGGCCCTAATGCCAGAGCAGAGTATGGGACTATGGGTAGAACTTTTGCTGGGACAGACTCTGGCTCCATGGCTCTCCTCCAGATCCTGGAGGAGGGGTAGGAGAGCATGGAGGAAGACAGGGTTAGGGGAGGAGGGGGGCGGGGGGTTGTTTAGGAAACTGGTATCTATGGCTGGAGAACACAGGACAATTTGTGACAATGTGCAGTGTCTCTGACTGCGACTAAGTTCTGTGGCCACTGAAGATCCATTGTTTCCAGCTGCTTCCCTAGGAATGAAACATTGTCAACAGTCAGCGCTCTACCAAGGTCTCTGCCCCTGCCTGCTAGAGCCAACAGAGGAGGACGGGTATACCCAGAAACCCACTTCCCAGTTAGAGACTATCTCTCTCTATCATTGAGAGATTAGATCCTGCAGCCTTCCAGGAAAGGTGAGGCAGGACAGTGTTGGGGTGTTTCACCGAAACCTTGGAGGCTATCCCGCCACTATCTAGAATTAGCCTTGCCAGAGGGAGTATGGGCTGACCAAGGCACGGGGCAAAGGGGAGTCGCAGGAACCATGTGCATATCTTGGGGAGGTGGATGGAACAGCAAGAACAAAGAATGCTTGTTGACCGAGAACTTGGTTTCAAACCATGGCTCCATTTCTTACCAGCCATGTGACCAGAGATAAACACTTAACTTTCAACTGCAAAGTGAGGATGTTAAACCCCATTCAAGGTACTCAAGGAATCAGAGAAGATAAAATCCTTGGCAAAGCTTAAGATACTGTGCAGATAGGACTTAGGTACAGGGCAGATTTTCTCCTGATAGGACCGTACTGCCTGCTAGAATATTTGAGTGCTTTTATACTAGTTGGTAAATAACCATAGTTCAGAACCCTGTGAGTGTCCCTGAAAGCCCAGGGTCCCTGGAATTGGTCAGTGCTCAGACCATACTAGCTTTCACATAGTTTAATACCACCCTGGCTTATGGGTCCTGAAATTCGCAGGAGTAGTCTGTGGTCCTTAAAACTTTCGAAAAGGTTAGCTAAGGTCAAAGGAGATAGGCCCGGGGACAGTGTCCCTCATGACGGAGAATGACAAGTAGCTAGCTCGGTGGTAAGAGCCCTCTTCTCTGCCCGGCCTTTCTCAAGTGCCTGAGACTCAGCTAATTCCAGAGGATGGGCGGTGATGGTATTTTTCAAGGGGTAAAAGTGAAGGGACAGAGGAGACCAAGGCATCCCTGGAGTTCAGGGTGAAACAAATCCTCACCCAGAGCCTAAAGAACACACAGACTCAGATGGGAGAGCATCAGGTGAATGCCTTCCCCGAATCGTGACTACCCACACTGACTTCCCCTGGCAGGATTCTTCTGCTATTTGATCAGTGCTGTGGGCATAACAGCAGGAGCTCATCGCCTGTGGAGTCACCGGACTTACAAAGCTCGGCTGCCCCTGAGGGTCTTCCTGATCATTGCCAACACGGTGGCATTCCAGGTGAGAAGCTGGCTTTGCTCAGCTCTTTGCTCTCCACTCTTTTGATGGTCCGGCGGCAGAATGGAGAAGCTCAGCTCCTGGAGAGCAGCCACGCCTGGGCAGCACTTGACTTTCCTCTCCCCTTAGGGTCACCTCAAGTGCAGCCCCAGTCCCTAAGTCCACACCGGAAAAGGGAAGTAGGGAGATACATAGGTAATAGTCTCAGTGTCATGGGATGGTTTTTTGATCCTAGGGTCCGTCTGTTGTCATGCAGTCTTGGCTGTTGTGGTCCTTTATTGTAAGGGGTCATAGTGCATAAGCCAGGAACTGACCCTGGTTTCCTGGGCAGACGCTGGACGATACAGTCACTATTTTAGGTGAAAATCTTAGGATTCCACCACAACGGGATTGAGGTTAATGTTGCATAGACTCTTGAACTCTATGTTCTCAGGTCTAAGAGCAAATACTTCTGTAGCACTATGTGCCTGACTATTCTAAGCCCTTGACATAAATTACCTCATTAAATCCTCACCACAATCTTAGAAGGTAGGTACTATGACCCCCAGTTTACAGATGAGGAAATGGCGTCCCTGAGAAGTTAGGTAGACCAACATTATGGTCCTATCTTGGGCTGCCAGGCTGGCTAAGTCAAATATTGAGGGTTGTTGAGGCAGAAAGTTGATAGCAGAGACAGAATGCAGGGGATTGGAAGAAGGGAACTCCTGGTTGTTAAGGGGTAGCAAGGGACGAAAGATGGCCTGCGGTGTGGAGCTTAGCTGGGAGCCAGAGGACAAAGGAAAGAAACCAAATTGGTCCCCTTCTTCGTGGCAGTGTCCCAGGTACTTGCCACAGTCACATAATCCTCTCGGTCATAGCACTTTATGCCGTGAGGGCTCCTGATGTTGTCTTTGTGGGGCAAAGGAAGAGATTTGGCACATCCTTTAAGGTATTAAAAGAATCCCAGAGGAGCCCCGAGATCATTTGGAAATGTGGCCAAGATCATGATTTCTATGCCTGGCCATGGTCTGTATGCAAGGCATCAGAATGGAGCTCCCCGAAGCTTCACCCACCAACCAGGACCTGGGATGCAAGGCTGCCTGCCTCGTGTTCTCCATGCCCAGGGGTTTGGCATTCCGTGAGGACCTTTTCCAACATTTTTTCTTGCTTGAAGGATTGCAGTGTACTTTTCTAATGAGACTCTGAACTCTGTACGGTCTGTCTCCATTCTGCCCACCATATAACCTTCAAGAAGCTAGTCCTGTTCATGTGTCCTGGGACTTTAAATTGCTTTTCCACTTCAGCTTCAGTGGCAAGTTGGGGGAGCAGAGGGGGCAACTGCATGACTCCTTTGGTACCCCAATTCCTGGGTATTTTTTGAGGTTGCGCTGAGAGCCAGGGGCTCTTAGAGTTGCCTATCCATTGGAATTCCCCTAAGACTCTCTCTCTCGCCAGGCCTACACCCCTCTTCTCTGTCCCTCCAGAATGACGTGTATGAATGGGCCCGAGACCACCGTGCCCACCACAAGTTTTCGGAAACAGATGCTGATCCTCACAACTCCCGGCGTGGCTTTTTCTTCTCTCACGTGGGTTGGCTGCTTGTACGCAAACACCCAGCTGTCAAAGAGAAGGGTGCTTTGCTAGACTTGTCTGACCTAAAAGCTGAGAAGCTGGTGATGTTCCAGAGAAGGTGAGTGAAGCAATGACGGAACGGGGCATCTAGTGTTTGGGGAACCCCCTTTTTTCTCCGAGAGCTTATAAACTTAAGCTGAGAAATTTATTGGGTTTTCATGTTCCAAATTCAATTTAAAACCCTAACATTTAATAGCCCACAGGCTCACGGCTGTGGACTATTGTTCTTCCTCTCAGAGCTCTCGTAATTAAGCCAGTTAGATTCAACAAATACTTACTGACCTAGGACAGTCACAGATACAAGAGACGAATGTGCCACAGTCCTTACCTTCAAGGAGTTTGTAGCTTTATTGGGAAGCAGAGGGAAAACCAGGGATCTGAGTAACTATGGTACGTGGCAAGATATTTTCTTTACCAATGAGAGGCACAAAGGAAAGGGAGCTAGTGTGGTAGGGGACATCGGGGAAGGGTTTACGAAGAAGGGAGCTTTGGAATCCACTGATGGATAGAGATTTTCACAGGTGTGCGTAGGGAGGGAGAGTACAAACAGAAAGAACATGAAAGCGTGTTCCAGCAACAAAGACCTTTTGCTTGAAGCGTCGGGTGTGGTCAAAGTAAGACCAGAAAGAGGCTGATGCTATTCTTATAGAGCCTTAAAAGCAGATTTAGGATTTACTTCAATAGGCAGTGGGAAACCATTACAAGTTTTTTGAGCAGGAATGTGGCATAACTGGAGGTGTGCTTTAGAAAGGTCACTCTCGGAATGGTTGAAAAAAAGCATTGAGTCAAAGAGGTGAGAAGCAGGGCCACAAGTTAGGAGCTAACGGGGATCCGTGGAGGGAAGCAGCAGCAGGAACGGAAAGTTTGAGGCAGGGAATACTAATGATATAAGAGTATAAGACTTGGCTGCTGCAGAGAAGCAGGAAATCCATTCCCTAGGAATGTCAATGGCATGGTCTACATTTGAGACAGTGGAGAATGGCGTGGGGCCTCCAGAGGGCTTGCGCGCATCCAGGACACCCTGTGCCTCTCTAAGGAAGAAAAGGAACGATTTTGGGGTGGCTAGCAGGACCTGGGGGCAAGGCACGAACCCTAGACTCTGCAAAAAACATGAACGGGAAAGAGAAAGGAGCCTAAAGGCAGAATGGAAAAACAGCCTGGGAAGGAGAACTCAGTTTATGAGTTGGTAATCTGGACCTCATCTGTTTTACCAAGATGGTATTATGCTATAGTCAGAAAGAACAATGGATTCAGAGTCTGGAGACAAGCCTTCCAATCCTTGCTCCACCGGTTTCTACCCATGGGATCCTAGAAAAATCAGTGAACCCCTCACTACCTCATTTTCTAAAAACTGGGACATTCTCAAAAGATTTCCCCACCCCATCCCCTCTTTCTCTGCCTTCGGCTACACAGTGCTCAAGGAGAAGGGAAGAGAGAGCCCCACCAGTGGCAGAGGAAAATCAGGTGGGTCCAAGAGCCCTCCTCTGTCCTCTGACTCGGCGTCTGGTCTCTCGATGCAGGTACTACAAACCCAGCGTCCTGCTGATGTGCTTCTTCCTGCCCACCCTTGTGCCCTGGTATTTCTGGGGTGAGACTTTTATACACAGCTTGTTCGTCGCCACTTTCTTGCGTTATGCCATTGTGCTCAATGCCACGTGGCTGGTGAACAGTGCTGCCCACCTCTACGGATATCGCCCTTATGACAAGAACATTAGCCCCCGAGAGAATATCCTGGTTTCCCTGGGAGCTGCAGGTAAGTCCACAGTCCACAGCAAGACCCTTTCTAGTGGTCTGCTGGTTCATTAGGCGAGGAGCCAGAAAAACCAGATTAACTTGTTTTAGGACTTCTTTCTGTCTGGTTTTCCACTACAAAACGAAGGGACAATATATAAGAAAACTCTCTGGAGTTGGGCAATAGGTCTTATGTAAAAAGAAAAGGGTAAAGAACAGCAGTGCATTTGATTTCAGGTTCCGGAACCTTTGCAAACGCTATGTATGATAAACCCCTTTGGGTGTTCCTTTTTCCAGTCACCTCTAGGGCTGGACTGCAAGTCTTGCTTGGGGCAGGGAATGCATAAATGGAATAAGAGGATCATCTGAGTGGGCCGCCAGCCTAGTGTTTTATATTTAAACATGCTATATAGGAGCACCTGGTTGTGCAGTCGGTTAGGCATCCGACTCTTGGTTTCGGCTTTGGTTGTGATCTTGGGGTCGTGAGACCAGGCCCCAGGTCGGGCTCCAAGCTCACTGAAGCGTCTGCTTGGGATTCCCTCTCCCTCTCCCTCTGCCCTTCCCCACTGCTCGCTCTCTCTCAAAAAAAAAATAAAAATAAAAATCTTAAGTCTTAATAAAAAAAAGAAATAAACATGCTATATAAAAGGTAGAATAATTCCTTGTAATTTAATTCAATCGACTTCTGTTTTCCCTTCTTGCCGTATTCAGGTAGGCCACATTTGAAGTGTATGCCATGTCGTATTGGTTGGTGGTGCCAATACGAAGGACATCAAAGCACTTGTTTATGGCCCTTAATGACCACCTATCAGTCTTATCTCTTTTGTCTTTTCTTTTTCTCTCTTCTGCTTCTATTCTGTGCCAGGAGCAGCCCTTCCCCACAGCGTGGCTTAGGGAACCACCAGTAAAGTCGGTAGTGTGCTCACTGATCTAATGCTGACTATTCATGAATTGATTTCTATCGTTCCTGTCCCACTAGCCAGAGCCTAAGACAACAGGCTTCTACCATCTGTCTCCATTCTTTGTCTGTCACTGTTTTCAACTAAATATAGACCTTGATCAAGGCCTGGGATTTATTTTCCTTAAGCAGAACCTGTGGCCTCTCCCTCCCCAGTGACCAGTGCCATTAGTCATCTGGTATAGCTAGGCGGCCTCACTGGTGCCCACGTCTCTGCATGCCACAGCAGAACCTTCCCTTTCTCTCTTTAAAATCTCCCTTTAGATTCTCAGCCCCAGTCGCCGCTGCTGTCTGGACTAAGGCATTCTTTCCTGTCTCTTTCGCACCTTCACGCATCTCACCTTCTACCATTGTACCTCTTCCTACTTTGAACCATGTCTGAAATCAGTCACCTCGGCTATGTAAGTCTGAGATTTTCACAGAAATAGAAGTTTCTGGAATGAGATTCGCCCTGGGCCGCCACGGGGTCTATAGTGAGCTTCCCCAACTCCAGGCTCTTTATGAGCATCAGTTCAGAACGGCGCCCAGCGTCTTACCTTGTCTCAGTTACTGTTCATCTCTGCTCCCTGTTGCCCTCCTCCCTTATCACCTCCACCTTTGTTCTCCTGTAGCTTGTTTCTCTGCCATTCCCATCTGTTTCTTCTTGAGTTGCCTGCCCCGCAGTCACATGTTCATTTTCTCCCTGCCAAAGCCGACCTCCTCCCTTGAGCCTTTCCTGGACTGTATCTTGCTGCCCCAGTTGCAAAGTCTTGTCCTTCTTCCATCCATGGACCTTCCTCTTTCCTGTCAGTACCTTTGGCCTTATGGTTATCCCAACCTCCTACTCAGTTCACACTGTGAATAATCAGGTGTCACAGGGAGAGGACATACCTTGACTTGCCCTGGATGGTGTCATTTACTCTGTAGGACTTCCTTCACTTGCTTGTTATTAATATCATTACTACTCTCCTGGGGTTCTTTTATCTTCAAAGGGCTCACCATGCTCATTTATTAGCTATTCTTGACCCAGCTTTCCCCCAGCTTTAGAAGGATCAGTATTGTTAATTGTTGAATATGATCCAAAAAGAAGAGTCCTGCCAAGGGTTGGAGAACTCGCTGTTTGTGGAGTTCCCAAAGCTTTACCTCTTCCTGAAATTCTTCTGACACCAGAATGTCTTTGTTTCTCCCTCAGTCCAGCAAAGTGTGAACCGCTCCTCTCAGAACCTCAGAGGTTAGAGGGAATATCTGAGCATTTTCATTCTCATTCCCTGAGAGAAATTCTTGTTTTATTAGCATTCCCCACCCCCCTCCCATACACACACACTCGGGTCGAAGCTCAAAGAACCAGAAGCTGGAGCAGTTCTTCCAAACCAGTAGTGGTTGAGGAAACGCGGGACCCCGCACTGGGCCCTTTTTCTCCTGACGTTGGGCTACTACTGCCCAGTTCTGGCAGTACCGGCCCCCCTTGGAGGCGGTCCGAGTGCGGTGGCGGAGGCGTGCTCTCCCCGGCTTGTCGTTGTAAAAAGTGTGGCAGAAGTCCTTCATTCGGGAGTCTCTCCTCTCCCCACCCAGACGCGTGCATGTGCACCCCAAGAGCCTGTGGCGTCTCAGACCAATACTTAGGGAACTTTCCCACCTGAAATCCCTTCCCAGCCCAGAGCCATCTCTCTCTACTCGGCCTGTCCTCTGGGAGGAATCGCGGGTCCTCCTCTGACACAGGCTCCTTTCTAGGCTTGGTGGCCAGGTCTCCCCAGTTATTTCTTAAGATGCCTCCAGGGCCGGGGCGCCTGGGTGGCTCAGTCAGTTAAGCGTCTGCCTTCGGCTCAGGTCATGATCCCAGGGTCCTCGGATCCAGCCCCACGTCCGGCTCCCTGCTCAGTGGAGAGCCTGCTTCTCCCTCTCCCTCTGCCTACTTGTGCTCTCTATCTCTCTATCAAATAAATAAATAAAGTCTTTAAAAAAAAAAAAAAGATGCCTCCAAGGCCATCAATCTGGTTCAGAGTCGAAGAGACTGGATTCGCTCCTTTATTCAACAGCAGCAAGTTTCTGCTAGGTTTGAGGTCGTGCGCTAGGTCCCCAGCGTGCAGAGACGGCTCCATAACCCTTGTCCTTGCTTTTGTTCCAGGGGAGGGCTTCCACAACTACCACCACTCCTTCCCCTATGACTACTCTGCCAGTGAGTACCGCTGGCACATCAACTTCACCACCTTCTTTATCGATTGCATGGCTGCCCTCGGGCTGGCTTACGACCGGAAGAAAGTATCCAAGGCTGTCGTCTTGGCCAGGATTAAAAGAACTGGAGACGGAAGCTCCAAGAGTGGCTGAGTTTGGGGTCCCTTGGGTTCCTTTTCCAAAAGCCAGCCGGGCAGAGGTTTAATGTTCTGTTTATTAACTACTGAATAATGCTACCAGGATGCTAAAGATGATGATGTTAACCCTTTCCAGTACAGTATTCTTTTAAAATTGAAAGCCAGCAACTCTGCCTTCATGACGCTAAGCTGAGGTTCTTATTTCTTCTCTTCTCTCTCTTCTAGTCCATTGTCCTTTTCTTTGCTTTGTCCATATCACCTTCCTTTCTCTCCTCGCTCATTGCCTCCCAGGCAAGCAGCTGGTCGTTCATGGGTGGGTGTCCAGCTTCCAAAGCCTAGACCACCTTTCTATAGTCCAAAATTAGTGGTCTTTGTCCCACATAACTCTTTCCTTGAGCTGTCCTGAGTTTTAGGGTGGGTGGCTCATGCTAGAGGTATGAGAACATACCTTCTGGGAAGGCCCCTGTTAATTATCTTCAGCTCAGGCTTTTGCGAGTTGGAATAGAAAATAACTTTATTTGGCACAAAGCTTCTAAAGCAGGTAAACTGCCAGGGGAGAGAGTTAGCGTGCATGGTATGATTGAGAAGTAAAGATGGGGTGAGGTGGGAAACAGGGCAAGAGGCTCCTGCTGTGATTGGACACACAGTTGCTTGCCTAGTGAGGACTTGGAGCCCCACCAGGCAGCATGCCTCCTTTCTCTCCTGACTCTGACTAGGGAATGGCCACAGAGCCTGGCAATGCTAGAACACAAAAGCAGATCTCAATGTCCCAAATGTAGTTTAGGTTGGGATAAAGAAGAAGCATTAGGTTTGTAGTAAAAGTGGTCTCTGCTGGAGAAGGATTTTTTTTTTTCTTTAATAACAGGAAGATTTCTTATTCCTTATGACAAGAAATCTTGAGGTTGGTTGTTTCCAGAATTGGCAAATCTAGCAGATCATGGGATCATCAAAATTCTTTCGTCTTTCTACTCTGCCATCTTCGGGCTATTAGTTGGCTCCCATCATGGTAATAAGGTGGCTGAAGCATTTCCAGACACCCAAAAAAGGAATGTGTTTGTGGCATAGTGGTGAGCATAGTGGTCCTCCAAAAAAGGAAGGGTTTTAAGAGGTGGAGTTGGGTCCAACATAAAAATACACATACATACACAGTCTGCTTGGAACATTAAAGTAATTCACTTGGGGTATTTCCCTCTGAAAGAGGGCTGCTTGAAGAAGAGGAGAAATTAGGTGGGTTGTCTACTTTCCTCTCACTGCTGGACAGGAGATGGAGAGGTTCAGGGCCGGATCTGTTGGCAGTTCCTAAGAGATAAACACAAGAAGGGCTCTGAGAACACATTGCCAGGGGATTCAGAAGGTTACTACTGAGTAAGTCTCTGGGTGTCCTGATTTGGAAGCCGGTTATCCAAACAAGTTCAATGTTAGGTTCATTCATGAATTCCGGTTTCTCCTTGGAATGAGGACAAACCAGAAGGCTTCTCCCCGCAGTGCTGAACCATTTCTCCCATTCCTTCTCAGTTAACTTTTAGCGTAAAGTATAGGACCGCCTGGGGGGCGAGGTAGGACTCTCTTAACTACTGTGGGTTTTGATTCCTAGCTCTACCCTATCTGTCCATTTTCTCCTACCGGTTCTATCTCCTGCCTGATGTTTTCTTCTTTCTCCGGACAGGAAGCCTCCTTTGTATGTATTCAGACGCAGTGATGGTTATGGCTCACCAGCGGCTCCCTCTCCTGCAGACAGAATGCTCAGGGTCACTGAACCACTGTTTCTCTTTATAAAGATGAGTAGGCTGCCACTTTCACTTGGCCTCCAGAGTCTCTCCACTTACACCCCTGTGCTCCCCTCCACACTGATGACTCAAGAGGAGGCTGGCAAACCTTATTAGAAACATCCCTGGCTCAGGCACTGTCTCTCATGAGGCACAGCCAGGCCAAAGGCTTGTGTTGTGCCAGTGAGCCAGCCACGGAGCAAAAAAAAGGGTTTGTTTTTAGCCTCCTCTGTCTGGATCAGAACATGAGAGCATGCTAGATGCCCCCTGCTTGCTTGGTATGCCTGCCCAGCCTGAGTCCGTGCTCTCAGTGGACAGTGCAATGCTTGTAGGAGTAGGAGGGAGCCTAGTCTTCACTGGGAAGCACAAGAAGCAAAGGAAAGTTCCAAAGTGCCTCACGCAAAAGGAGGCCCTGTTCCCTGGAGCCAGGGTGTATTGCAAAGCCCAGACTTGGGATCTGAGATGCCATGAACTTCACTGAACAGCATCTCTGTGCAGCAAACTAACCAGCATTCCCCACCACAGAGCCTAGGGCACACGGTAGTGTAGAAGAGGTCTGAAGAAAGCGTCAGTATTTTGAGAACCTTGGACTACCCCTATCTCTGTACCTCAGTCATCAATGCAAAAGCCTGGCTTTACTCTATGAAAGATTGGAAATGTACAATGCCAAATGTTCTGGGCACTGTTGAGCCCTAATAGTGGAAGGGAAGAGGGCCTTTCTTCCTGTATTAATTGAATAGGCAGAGGCTACAGGGGTTCCCTGGACTAAAGGCATCCTCATCTTTTAAGCTGTTTCTCTCAGTAGAAAAGACTCTAATGGAAGATCACTGTAGTTCAGATCTGCTGACTTGTGGACTTATCCCTTGGAAATGCCTGTTGGGTGGTTTTAATTCCACAGGTTATCAGATGCCTGCTTTATAATTTTGGACCAAAAACAAGTTTATCTTTCTATTCTAATCATGTCCCAGGGATCTGACCCATACCATGACCCTACACAAGTCTGGACAGGGTCCTCAGCCCGAGGGCCCCTCCGTACAGGAGAATGTGGAGGTGGAGGGGTGTCTGCGAGTAAAGAACACTTTCTTCAAGATTCTAAAGCTGAGTTCAGTTGACACATTAATGATCCAGAAACTCAAGTCTGAATTTCTAACAGTCCTGGCTTTGTGGGTGTGCTGACAACTTATTTGGGTGCCTTACATCTTTTCTAATCAGTGTTGCATATGAGCCTGCTCTCACTCCCTCCTCACTCCCTCTGTGGAGTTCCTTTGCACCTGAGACCCTACAGAAGTGGCTGGTAGAAAAGGGGGTCTGGCTGGAGGATTATCAGTAGAGCTATTCGCAGGATTCCCTTCAGGGCTTCACTTTGGAAACTTTTCTTAGGGCTGTTTTTATTAAGTGCCCACATTGACGGCGGGTGGAAGTAATTTGAATGTATTTGATTTATAATATTTTTTAGATTAAAAGATGGTTGTAGCATTTAAAATGGAAACTTTTTCTCCTTGGTTTGCTAGTATCCTGAGTGTATTCTTTGTAAGTATAGCTCATATGGGTCAGCGTGAAAGGTTAAAGAAAACAAGATGTCCATGTTACGTGGGTGGTTAAGGCCAGGGCCTCTCCTACCACTGTGCCACTGACTTGCTATGTGACCCTGGGCAAGTCACTTAACTATAATGTGCCTCAGTTTTCCTTCTGTTAAAATGGGATAATAATACTGACCTACCTCACAGGGCAGTTTTGAGGCGTGACTAATGCTTTTTATAAAGCATTTTGGGATCCTTCAGCAGAGGAATTCTTTTAAGTCCTGAGTATTTTTATAAAAAGTAGCAGTATCCACCGTGAACTTGTGTCCACCATGACCCATGCGTCCTGGATGCTGTCATTAATCGATACGATTCTCTCTGAAAGATTGAATAAATCCATTGGCTAAGTGGTGGATAACTAGCCAGACAAAATTTGAGAATGCATAGACTCATTGCCATGGAAACAATACACAGGTACCTTTTCCTTGATTGGGTGGGATTTTTTTTCCCCTTTTATGTGGGATAGTAGTTATTTGTGACCTAAGAATAATTTTGGAATAATTTCTATTAATATCAACTCTGAAGCTTAGTTGTACTGATCTGAAGTTGTGTTTGTTCATAATAAAAGTGAAGTGAATCTGACTGCATTGTGTCTGGGTGATTTTTGGCTGCAATTTAAAGTTTCCTGGAACTTATCTCTATGGTCTACCATACTGTCTATGCCCTATTCCTGTACCTTTAAGAGTAAAAAAGAAGTCGATGCTACGTTGGTTGACTCATATCCCAGTAACCCGCCCTGCCCTGCCTAAGGGTAACTTTAGGTTAAACGCAGCCTTGGCAGCAGGAAACCAGGAGTCTGCTGCCATGAAGTCAAACACATTTACACCAGTTGGCGCTTTGGCCCTGGGGAAATGCCAGGTGTCTGGTGTGTCACGTCACATGGACCCAAGACAGAGAATCAGAGAGGAAGAGAACAGCAGGAGAGGCACTCTGGGCAAGCACATCTTTACTTTGCAATCCAGGGTGGGCAGTCCAGGTCATTTATCCAAAGAAATGTGAAGAAATGTGGTCCCTCCTGGGAATTAAGTGGCTTCCTGAAATTGCTGATTAACCGCAGCAGGAAGAAAGGAAAAACAATCCAAGGGAAGGTTTGTAAACTCCCAGAATAAAGAGGGCTCCATGATCTTAAGGTGGAAAAGCCTTTAGCCTTTACCACTTAGCTGAGAATCCTCATGTAGAAAAGAGAATGTGGACTTTTTACAGTTTGAGGGAGCTCTGTGTTCCAGTAGGAGCCACCCTGACAATGCCTAGGCTTCTAAGAGTTCCCCAGAACCAGCATCCCTAGCTTGCTAATGTAGGTTGCCTTCACCTTGGATGAGAAGCAAGATTCAGAGTAATTCTGAGCATGCAAAATCAAGTCTATATTCATTGAGGCCTTGTCAGACCTTAATAACTTGAGTGGAGAGTGGCATTCTCTTCACCAGAATCTGCCTCTCACCCCTTTCCCTCTATTTTGTTTAAAATATTCAGGCTGGACTATTGTTTCCATTGCTCTGTAACTGCACCCTTCCTTCTAAGTATCAGCTTTGTTTCCCATTAACTGGCATCCAATTGAAACAATTTATTCTCACTAAGCTCTGCTTTCTTTTCCTTTCCTCCTCGCTGCTACCTGGATGTCCTGATTAAACCTGCTTCTCTGCTTCCTCCAGGCAGTCTGTATTTTGTATATTTGCTATTTCACCCTGTGGCAGTTTCCTGATTCCTATCTGCAAAAGTTCCCAGAAGAGGAAAGAAAGGGGAGAGCTCTTAGAGCTTGATCAGTATGTTCAATTGAATTCGAGATTGAGAGAGAAAAGGAATACTAATGAACTTCCCTGTAAGGGTGAGTTGTACAATAAGCTCCCAGGGGGCAAGGTAATGAACTCTTCTTCTCGATGTGTTTTGTGTGGGGAGGTAGAAAGAGGTTAAGGCTCTGTTTAGTAACTAAGGTTTAACCATGGGACAAAGGATAAAATAATTTAAGATACTGATGGAGAAGAGCATAGAAATAAGATTCCTGATACAAAATGGCCACCAGTTTTCTCCCTCTTCCCTAAAGGAAGAACCAAGATAGGCCCTAAAAGTATCCACCAGGGCAGGAAAAGAAAGAAAAGGCATCCAGATTGGAAAGGAAGAAGTAAATCCATCTCTGTATGCAAATGACAGGATTTTGTATATTAAAAAATCCTAAAGAATACACATGGAAAAAACTATTAGAGCTAACAAATTCAGCAAGGTTGCAGAATACAAGATCAATACACAAAAATCAACTGTATTTCTAGCAATGAATAATACACAAATGAAATTAAGAAAAGAATTCCACTTATAATAGCATCAAAAAGAATAAGATAAGTAGAAATAAATCTAGCCAAAGAAGCCCATAGAATGGTACATTGTTAACTACAAAATGTCATTGAAATAAATTAAAGAAGGGGCGCCTGACTGGCGCAGTTAGTAAAGCATGTGACTCTTGATCTCGGAGTTGTGAGTTCAAGCCCCATGTTGGGTTTAGAGATGACTTAAAATCTTAGGGCTCAGTCAGTTAAGCGTCTGCCTTCGGCTCAGGTCATGATCCCGGGGTCCTGGAATCGAGCCCTGTGTGGGGCTCCTTGTTCAGTGGGGAGCCTGCTTCTCCCTCTCCCTGCCCCCCTGCTTGTGCTCTCTCTCAAATAAATAAAATCTTTAAAAATAATAAATAAAATCTTAAGAAAGAAATTAAAGAAGACCTAAATAAATGGAAAGAAATCTCATGTTCATGAATTGGAAGATGGAAGTTGGTAATACTCCCCAAATTTACTACAGATTCAATGCAATTCTTATCAAAATTCCAACTGCCCTTTTTAACAGAAATTGGCAAGCTGATCCTAAAATTCATATGGAAATTCAAATGACCTAGAATAGTCAAAACAAACTTGGAAAAGAAGCACACATTGGAGGATTCATTTCCTGACTTCAAAATTACTTCAAAGGTCCAGTAATTAAGACAGTGTAGTACCAGCATACAGACAGATATATACATCAATAGAGTAGAACTGAGAATATAGAAATAAACCCATATGTTCATAGTCAATTGACTTGACAAAGATGCTTAGACAATTCAATGAAGAAAGAATAGTTTTTTCAACAAATGGTGTTGGGACACCTGCACATCCACATGCAAAAGAATGTGGTTGGCCTACTACCTCACATCATATATAAATATTAACTCAAAATGGGTCAGCTAAAACTATAAGACTCTTAAGAGAAAACAAAGGTGGGACACCTGGGTGGCTCAGTCATTAAGTGTCCCCCTTCAGCTCAGGTCATGATCCCAGGGTCCTGGGATCGAGTCCTGCATCTGGTTCCCTGCTCAGCAGGAAGCCTACTTCTCCCTCTACCTGCTCCGCCTGCCGCTCCCCCTGCTTGTACTCTCTCTCTCTCTCTCTCTCTCTCTCTCTCTCTGACAAATAAATAAAATCTTAAAAAGAAAAAGAAAACAAAGGTATAAATCTCTATAACCTTGGTTTAGGCAACGGTCTTTTAGAAACAACCAAAAGCCTAAGCAACAAAAGAAAAAAAAATAAATTGGACTTCATCAAAATTTTAAAAATTTGTGCTTCAAAAGATACTATCAAGAAAGTAAAAAGATGGGGCACCTGGGTGGCTAAGTCAGGCGTCTGCCTTTGACCCAGGTCATGATCCCAGAGTCATGGGATCGAGCCCCACATCGGGCTCCCTGCTCCGCGGGAAGCCTGCTTCTCCCTCCCCACTCCCCCTGCTTGTGTTCCCTCTCTCACTGTCTCTCTCTGTCAAATAAATAAAATCTTTAAAAAAAAAAAAAAACAAGTGTTGATGAGGATGTAGAGAAACTGGAACCCTCGTTTATTGCTGGGGGGAATCTAAAATTATGAGCCTCCTTTGGAAAACAGTTTGGCAGTTTCTCAAAAGGTTAAATAAAGCATAGTTACAGTACGATCCAGCAATTTTATGCTCAGGTATATCCCCAAGAGAATTGAAGACATGCCCACACAAAAACTTGTACGTGAAAGTTCATGGCAGCATTGTATACTACACAATAGCTAAAAAGTAGAAACAACCCCACTGTTCCTCATAGATGAGTGAGCACAGTGTGGTATAGCCATATTATGGGATAGTATTCAGCCACCAAAAAAAAAAGAAGGAAAGGAAAAAGAAAAAGAATTACTGATGCCTCTACAACATGGGTAAACTTTGAAAACACTATTCTAAGGGCAAGAAGCCAGACACAATAGACCATGTACTATATGGTTCCGTTTATGTGAAATGCAGCACAGGCAAATCCAGAGACAAAACCAGACTGGTGGTTGCCAGGGGTTAGGAGTAGAAATGAGGCATGGGTGTTGGTGGGGCAGGGGAATGATGAAATGATCTAAAGTTAGATTGTGACGGTGGTTGCACAACTCTGTGAATATGCTAAAAACCACTGAATCATACACTGAAAGGTCAATTTTTATGGTCTATGAATTGTATCTCAGTAAAAAACATGAGAAAAATTATCGGTTTTAATGTTTTCACCATTAATTGTAAATAGATGAGATTCAAACTCATGTATAATCAAAAGCAGCACTCAGTATTTTCTTAATTAAATAGTGATGTGGTCTCTGTTGTCAAACTGCAAGGAGACAGAGACACCAGTCACATGAGAAAAGGCATATGCTATAAACTAAAGAGTCTGGGATGATATTCTTGCTAAACCAAAGTCCTTGGAAAAATCCATATACCATATATGATATTCTACATTAGTTAAAGCAGTTGAGGCCAGCACACAAATACAAATCTAACAATCTTTTGAAGCAGGAAATCCAAATTCTGAGTCCACCAGACCTAGGCACACAACGATACAACATTTCCCATATAGCCAGGCATCTCCCTGAGTGCCTGCTAATGCCTTACCTCCCTGTATCGGAAGTAGGTGCTATTATTACCCCAATTTTACATGAGGTCATTGAATTCACTTGGGGAGAAGTTAAGCTATGAGAGTGATTGATGGTGCTGTGATCCAACTTCAGAATTGTGGTCATTAATTACTCTCTGTTGGGTGTGGAGTAGATGACAAAACAAAGCCCAAGAGCCTAAGTCTCATATTCCAGTATACGCCTTGTGATATTCAGTTATACTCAGAGACAAGCCTGGTTGTAATTTATGCAAAGTCAAACTGCAGATGCGTCTTCTGTTCCGGAAGAACCCAACTCATTCCATCTCATGACCCAGTTCAACCACACCTGAGTGAAGCTCACCTCTCAAATGGTAGAAACATCTGACATTTCCTCTATACTTTTCCCAACCATACTCCACCCTCCTGTTAGGTTTTGAGATCCTTAAGGGCATCTTCTTTTAGAATATCTCCTGCACCTAAACAATCAGTGGTTGATAAAATTACGGAAACATCACATGTCTTGTGTTAAATTCTGCCTCCTGCCACGAACTGTTGATATGTCACAGGGATTCGGAGCCGAATTCTGTGACCTATAGTTAACTTTGTGCACTGCGGGCGGGCAAAGTGCTGATTCCTGTATACCAACTTTGGGGCAAATACCACAGGCCTTAATTGCAGGCTCCAGGGAGCTGAGATTCTATACTGGGGTTGCTGGAGGCAGAGCCCCCCCCCCACGCCACTTTTCAGGACCAGGCCTGGCCCTCCCCACCCCCCCACCCCCGCCACGCCCAGACCACAGATAGCTCACAAAGGCCAAGTGTCTGCTCTGCTGACTCACCGCGGCTCTCCGTCCAGGGTAGGACAGTCTAAGGGGGGCCAAGGGCCCTCTCCCTCCCGGCCATTTCCCACAGGAGCAGTGAGTAGCCAGGACCATGTTAAGCTTTAAAAAACTGTGTGACCAACCAGAGGAAATGAGCACCACGGAGAGGAGAGGAACGGGAAAGTGAAAGGTGGGGGAGGGTGTCAAACTGCTCATGAACAGTCCCACTCCTTTCTTAGGGAATTCCGGACAGCAGTAAGGATTCACCCTGTAGTCTTTTTGTTTGTTGGTTTTATATGTATATATTTTTAAATTGAAGTAAAATTCACATGCCATTAAATTAACCGTTTTAGGGGTGCCTGGGTGGCTCCGTCGTTAAGCGTCTGCCTTCGGCTCAGGTCTTGATCCCAGGGTCCTGGGATCAAGCCCCCATCGGGCTCCCTGCTCAGCCAGAAGCCCGCTTAACCTCTCCCTCTCCCCCTGCTTGTGTCCGCTCTCCTGCTCTCTCTCTCTGTCAAATAAATAAATATTTTTTTAAAAAGTAACCGTTTTAAAGGAAACAATTCAGTGGCATTTAGCCCATTCACCGTGTTGTGCAACCACCACCTCTAACTAGTTCCAAAACGTTTTTCAACACCGCAGAAGACTTTGTACTTGTTAACCGGTCACTCTCCATCCCCTCCCTTCCCCACACCCAACCCCTGGTAGCCACCAATCTGCTTTCTGTGGCCATTAGTGTACCTATTCAGGATACTTCATATAAAGGGATTATCCTGCAAAATGGGACCTTCTGTGTCCCGCTTCCTTCTCTTAGCATAATGCTTCCGGGGTTCATGCACACTGTAGCCTGTATGGGGACCTCATTCCTCGTTACTGCCAAATAATATTCCATTGTACATAAACAGCACAATTGGTTTCTCTGTTTGTCTGTTGATGAACATTTGAGTTGTTTCCACCTTTTGGCTATTAAGTACTGGGGTACCTGCTCTCCATTCCCTTGTGTATATACCTAGGAGTGGAGTTGCTGGGCCATAGGGCAATTCTGTGTTTCACTTTTTGTGGAACCACCAAACTGTTTTCCACAGGGGCTGCTGCGTTTGACATTTCCACGAGCCATGTGTGAGGGTCGCCCTTTATTCTTAACACGTAGGTATCCATCTCCATCTGTTCCTTTCCTCTTCCCTACTTTCCACAAAGCCAGTCCCCACAGACTTCCCTTTCCCCTAGATTGGGTGGGAGAAAAGTTGCACCTCTAGTGGAAAGGCTATCATCAGGGAACACTGAACAACAAGGAACCTCCCTTGCCTGAAGCTGTGCCCCTACTCTTGTCTTTTCCACAAAGAGGACACTGTGACCAGGAACAGGCAAGGACAAGCTCCCATCTCCCTGCGACACGCCCACTACAGCCATTTCGGTTACCCCATAAAACCACGCTTCTGCGCTCGCCAACACCCCCATCCTCGCAGAGAACATTCCATTAAACCTTCTTAAACAGTCAAAGCTGAGCGCAGAAAGGAAGCATCAGTGTGTGGAAGCTGCCAGTCCTGGCTCCAACCCGCGGGCGGGTCTTAACTCTCAGCTCCTGCTTAAGATCTCCGAAGACGCGGCCCCTCGCCTCGTCCTGCCCAGCCTCCTCTGCTAAAGAGCTTGCCTGTCTGGGCCTGGCCGGGAGCAGACATGAATGGAGAGGGAGAGCCTCCCTCTGCACCCCCTCCCACCGGGGTTACTGCCGGTCACAGAGCTATTTACATTTACAACAGCCCAACAGCGCCTGATCAAGCCGGGGCCAATCAGCAGCCCCCAAGCTTGTCTGACTCCGTCTGCTCCAATCAGGAGCTGCTATCCTTACAGCCTCTCTCTCTTTGAATCGCAGGCCTGCTGTCGCCTCTTTTAGGGAGGGGAGCCTGACTCAGAGCTCTGCGCGTGTAGACCTCAGTTTGCCGTTCTCAGGAATGGGGGGAAATACCGAAATGCCGTTCAGTTGGCAAGACATCGTGCACTAAAGAACTCGAGGAGAGTTTACATAGGAACGGAGAACGCTGTTCCTTACCCGCGCAGATCTAGCGCTTCTCTGCGGCAAAGAGACGTAAAGAGAGATTTTAACCCTCCCCACTGCCGGCCCCTACCTAACTCAGGGCTAGCCTTATGAGCGCTTAAATCCAGGGCTTGCCTTTGAGGTGGTGTGAGCCCTCGCTAACCAGGACAGGCCGGTAGGCAGAACTAGTTTTGATCTCGTCTGCAATAGTGCCAACACCTGCCGTGTACGAGGCAGGCAGCAAAGACTCAGCAAAACAGACCAAAGACTGGGTAGTCACAGGGTGAAGCAGAAGCGCGAACGCCCTCGGGAACAGTTCATGGCTGATGTAACCCGAGCATAAAGGAGGAGTGGGAGAGCAGGAAGGAAGGGTGTAAAGCAGGACTAGAAATCCAGCCCGGAAAGTTTAGGCTTGCTTCTGTAAGCGATGGGGAGCCATCAGGTATTTTCAAGCAGGGGAGGAAAATAATCTCCGTGTTTCCGAAAGTTAACTGGTGGTAACCTAAAGAGCAGATCAAAGGAGGACCAGATTTGGGGCTGGAAGATGAGTTAGCAGGTCATGGAACCTAAAAACGAGGATAGTCATAGTAGAAATGGATAGAAAGGGCACAGGCTGAGAGGCATTTTGGAGTCAAATCAACAGCACTTTATTGATTGGAAATGTGAGATGAGAGAGGGCTCAAAGATGACTTTCAGCTTCCTCTCAGTGACTGCAAGGGTTAACACCTCCAACTCACTGAAACGTGGCCGGGGGGCGGGGGCGGAGGGGGACCCAGGGGGAGAGAAAGCGAAAGAGAAAAAAGAAGCAGATTTTGGAAAAGGAATAGGAGTTCAGTTTTTGACATGTGAAGTTTGAGTTACCAGAAGAATATCCACCTGGAAATAATACCCAGCAGACAGTAGGGAATAAGAATCTTGGTCTTCAGAAAAGAAATAGAGGTGAGATCCAGAGAGTGTATAGTGAAACTAGAAAGGAAATTGATAACCTAGGAAGCGATTACAGGTAAGAAGATTCAACCACAGAATCTTGGGAAGTACCAACACTTAACAGGTAGAAAGAGGACAGAGATAGCAAAACAAAGAAATATCAGCTATGAAGGAAACCAAACTAGGCTTGTATAATAAAAATAAACATAATTCTAAGAAGAGGGAATAGGACATTGTAAAAAAAATAGATATCTGACAAAAGGACATTGGTTAAATAAATCATGAAATATGTGTTTAATGGACTGTGATAGACATTAAAATTATGTTGTAAAACTATATGAATTGCCCTCAGAAGATTTAACATTCAAGTTTAAAAATAGTATATACAAAATTATCCCATTAAAAAAATACATATGTAGTGGGGCGCCTGGGTGGCTCAGTCGTTAAGCATCCGCCTTTGGCTCAGGTCCTGAGCCCCGAGCCCCGCAACAGGTTCCCTGCTCGGCGGGAAGCCTGCTTCTCCCTCCCCCACTCCCCCTGCTTGTGTTCCCTCTTTCGCTGTGTCTGTCTCTGTCAAATGAATAAAAATCTTAAAAAATAAAAAAATACATATGTGACTTCAAAGGGGCATAAGGACACTTTTGGGGTGAGGGTCTGGATCCTGACCCCTGGGGGGGGGTGTGGTTACATAGCTGTATACAATTACCAAAATCCTCAAAGTGTAATGCCTTAAAAAGGGGCTGGGGTGGGGCCTGTTGATGGGGTTGTTCTGGGAATTAAATGGCACAGTGCCTGAAACACAAGGGCTCATCAGGAGAAAAGAGAAGGGTAACCCAGGACCACTACATGGAGGAGGAGACACTGGACACAAGGCCTGGAAGGATGAGACTACATTTGGCCCTCTGACACAAAACCCCCAATAAACAAACACACGCCCTGGAGTAGGTCCAGACAAAAAAGAAAGTGGAAAAAACTGAGTGCTTTTAAGAGTACTTTTAGACGGAAGAAAAGGAAGAAGGGGCTTGGTATAGATGAGGGGCCTTGGTGCTGACTGAATATATGCCACAGAAGAGTAGAGAGACCTATTATTGCTCTGGAGGGTGGGATAAAGGAGGGAAACTAGGTAGGCATGAGAGTGGGGCTTGTGGGGGTCAGGGAGTAGAGCCAGTTTTAAGTTAAGGTAACTTGAACTGTTATGAGATCTAGGGAGAAGGAAGCCACTCCTTACCAGATTGGTTTGACCTGTCGGAGATGCCCAGAGGAGGTTCTCGCGTGGATGACCTCTTCAGTTCCCCCTAGTTTTTGACTCTGTGAGTTTAAGTACAGGAAACCCTTTCCAAAGGCACTAAGATTTAAGTTCTGTTATTTTCAGTCTGTGGAATGGATGTCAACCTTGTCTCTTTGGACTGTCTAGCTATATCCCATCTCTTCATGCTTTTAAGCACATCTATTTAAGCGAACTTTATGACCCACACTGGTGGAGCTTAAAATGATCATATGTGGCTGATAACCACTAATTGCATTTCTAACTAGGCCTCTGATAGCAATTTAATTAAAGTTGACTTTTGAACCATGTGGGGGTTAGGGGTACCGACCCCCCATGCAGTAGAAGATCTGCTATAACTTTTGACTCCCCCCAAACTTAACTAATTATAGACTACTGTTGATCAGAAGCCTTCATGATAACAAACTGTTGATTCACACATATTTTGCATGTTATATGTATTCTATACTGTACTCTTATAATAAAGTAAGATAGGAAAAAATAAAATGTTACTTAAAAAATCATAAGAAAAAATAATTTATAGTACTGTACTGTATTTATAAAAAACAAAAACAAAAAAACACCTGCACATAAGTGCACCCGGGCAGTTCTAAGCTGTTTTTTAAGGGTCAACTGTGTTTGGTTACAGCTGTATTTGACCACCTATGTTTGTTATATGAATTCACATTAGACTTCATATGGATGTCACTCATTTTGGCATTCTGTGGTACAGTGAGGAAACCATCAGATGAGAAGTCTGTAGACCCTAGTTTCTTTTTTTTTTTTTTAAAGATTTTATTTATTTGAGAAAGAGAATGAGATAGAGAGAGAGAGAGCATGAGGGGGGGTTCAGGGGGAGAAGCAGACTCCCCGCTGAGCAGAGAGCCTGATGCAGGACTCAATCCCGGGACTCCAGGATCATGACCTGAGCCGAAGGCAGTCGCTTAACCAACTGAGCCACCCAGGCACCCTGTAGACCCTAGTTTCATGCAGTGGTTTCACCACTTAACTAAGATGCATAACTGGAAGAGGCATTTGACACAGAGGTTCTCAACATGTGATCTGCAGACCCCTGAAGGTCCCCCAAGACACTTTCAGTGGATCTGTGAGAGCAAAATGATTCTCATAATAATATTAAGCCTTTATTTGCCTTTTTTCACCATCATGTTGACATTTATACCCAAGTAATGGTGGGTAAACTCTTTGCACCTTAATGGGAATCAAGGTAGGAACTCCATACCATACTAGTGGTCATTGGATTCTCCACTGCCATGCACTTGGGGAGAGGTCAGTTTCATTTAAAAATGTTTTTTGATAAAAGAGTAAAAACTATTAATGATATTAAATCTTGACCATTGAGAACATGTCTTTTAAAAATTCTGTGTCGGGGGCGCCTGGGTGGCTCAGTCGTTGAGTGTCTACCTTCGGCTCAGGTCATGATCCCGGGGTCCTGGGATCAAGCCCCGCATCGGGCTCCCTGCTCCGCGGGAAGCCTGCTTCTCCCTCTCCCACTCCCCCTGCTTGTGTTCCCTCTCTCGCTGTGTCTCTCTCTGTCAAATAAATAAAATCTTTAAAAAAAAAAATTCTGTGTCAGGGGCATCTGGGTGGCACAGTTGGTTAAGCGTCCCACTCTCGGTTTCAGCGAAGGTCGTGATCTTAGGGTCGTGGGATTGGTTCCTGAGTGGGGCTTGGCTCAGCACGGAGTCTGCTTGGGGCTCTCTCCTTCTCCCTCTGCCTCTCCCCACCTCTCAAGTAAATAAATAGAAATCTTTAAAAATTCTGTGTCAAAAAACAAAGTACACGTAAATTAGCACTCCTGCCGCATATCAAAGAACAGTAGTTGTCTTGAGGAAAAGCATTACTGTAAAATCATTTTAGTTGTGAGCTGAAGTAACCACCACTTTCATTATAGCATCATTTTTACTTGAAAGGATGACCGACAAACTATGGATATTCAGACTTGAGTATTTAGCAGACATTTTCCTGAACATTAGTAAATTAAGATTATTATTTCCAGAACTCACAATATTTGTCTCAATGGCAAAATTTGAGCTTTCAAGAAAAAAATTAGAATTTCGGAAACCTTGCATGTGGCACGGAGTTTGACAGCTTCCCAATAATTAAAGACTCATTTGATGAAATTGGTGATATTAACAAATGTGACTTTTTGATATTGTAGAATGAAATATGTCAACATTTTGGAAGATTTGCATAACTCAGTCAACGGATATTTTCCAAATGACCAAGCATAATGTTACTAAATCATGCATGGATAAAAGGTACATTCAAAATGCAAGAGAGACCAGTAGGTCCTTATGTAACAGAAAATGGTTTCAGATTCTAGGTTACAACTAACCTTTAAGAAACTTACTTGTTGAGTTTTAGTGTAGTATCAAAGAAGAATATCCACAATTATCTTTTAGAAAGCTACCAAAATACTCCTCCCTTTTTCAATTACATATCAGTGAGGTAAGATTTTCTTCATATACTTCAACCAAACAACATATGGCAACTGATTTGAGAATCTAGCTATCCTCTATTAAGTCAGACATTACAGAGATTAGTAAAAATGTAAAACAATAACACTCTTCTCACTAAATTATTTTTTGTTTTGGAGAATATATTATTTTTCATAAAATTTATTTGTTTCTGTTAACATATAATAGCTTTATTATTGTTATTTCAAAAACAAATATTTTAAACATTTATGTTTTAATTTCTAATGAGGGAATGTTTAATAGATATAACCTTCATAAACAAAAACTTCATGTATATTAGCTTTATTGAGATATAATCCATATACCATAAAATTCACCCATTTAAAGTGTGTTGTTCAATGGTTTTTAATATGTTCAGAGTTGTGCAATCATCATCATAATCAATTTTAGAACATTTTCATTACCCTAAAGGAATCCCCTATCCACCAGCAGTCACTCCTCATATCTCCTAACGATTTCCTCACCCTAGTCCTGGGCAACTGCTCACTATTTTTCTTTCTGTCTCTATAGATTTCCCTATTCTAGACATTTCATATAAACGGAATCATACAAGATGCAGGGCTTTGTGACTGGCTTCTTCCACTTAGCCTGTTCTCAAGGTTCATCCATGTTGTAGGATGTGTCAGTGATTCATTCTTTTGATGAATTTCTGATGAATAATATCCCATTTTAAGGATATACCACATGGATACTTGGGTTGCTTCTACTTTTTTGGTTATTGTGAATAATACTGCTATGAACATTCATGTATAAGTTTTTGTGTGTACATATGTTTTCAATTCTTTAGGATATCTATCTAGGAGAATTGCTGGGTCATATGGTAACTCTATGTTTAACCCTTAGGAACTGCCATATAATTTTCCAAAGCAGCCAGCACCATTTTACATTCCCATCAGCAGTGTGTGAGGGGTCCAATTTCTCTGCATCTTTACCAACACTTGTTATTATCTGTCTTCTTGATTATTGCCATCCTAATAAGTATGAAGTTGTATCTCATCATGGAGTTGATTGGCATTTTCCTAATGACTAATGATATTGAGCACCTTTTCATGTGCTTATTGGCCATTTACATATCTTCTTTGGAGAAATATCTATTTGAATCCTTTGCCCATTTTAGAATTGGATTTTTTTTAATGGTTGAATTATAAGAGTTCTTTATATATTCTGGATACTAGTCTCTTATCAGATATATAATATGCAAATATTTCTTGCATCTTGTGCATTGTATTTTTACTTTCTAGGTAGTATCTTTTGAAGCACAGATTTTAAAATTTTGATGATTTCCATTTCACTTTTTTCTTTTATTACTTATACTTTCATGTAATATCTAAGAAATCATTGCCTGATCCAAGGTCCCAAGTATTTACACTTAACTTCTAAGAGTTTCATAGTTTTAGCTCTTACATTTAGGTCTTTGATCCATTTTTATTTAATCTTTGTATATGGTGTGAGGTATCTTGATAATTTTAAGACCATAAACACGTCCTGAGAGCAAAATGTTTGAGATTCAGTGTTTTACTTCTTTGAGCCTCAGTTTCTCATCTTTAAAATGGTGACTGTCATTTGACTTACCACCTCCTAATGCAACTATAAGTCAAAGGAAATGACAGAAATGGTTGTACATAATAAACGTAAGCACTCTTCAAATATAAGCCATCATTACTGCCATCATTTCTTACATATATATTTCTGTCAACCTGCTGAAAGATCCTTGAGCCCTTCCTCTTGTTCTCCACCTGTCACAGCACTCTCCACATACTAGACACATAGCAGATCCTTGGTAAATATTTATTGGTAAACTGACTGATATAGCATAAGCAATCTTGCCTGTGTTCTCAGGGGGGTAGAAAGAGAAGAATTTACTTTTTTGGCAGTCACTCCTCAGCCATTTCCTGCTGTCAACGAGTTAAGCTTGCAGTTAACTCACAGTCTTTTTCACTTGAACTGTTCACCCAAATCTTCCATGTGTTACGTTTCTGAATTTTGTTAACACAAGTTTTTGTTTTGTTTTGTTTTTTTAAGATTTTATTTATTTATTTATTTATTTATTTGAGAGAGAACATGAGCACAAGCCGGGAGGGGAGGCACAGGGAGAAGCAGACTCCCCACTGAGCAGGGAGCCCGATGCGGGGCTCGATCCCAGGACCCTGGGATCACAACCTGAACCAAAGGCAGACGCTTAACTAACTGAGCCACCCAGGCTCCCCTGAACAGAAATTTTTTTTTTTTTTTACAGATTATTTATTTATTTATTTGCCAGAGAGAGAGCGTGAGAGAGAGCAAGTGAGAGTATAAGCCGGGGGAGCAGCAGGCAGAAGGAGAAGCAGACACCCCGCTGAGCAGGGAGCCCGAAGCGGGACTCAATCCCAGGACCCTGGGATCATGACCTGAGCCGAAGGCAGACGCTTAACCGACTGAGCCACCCAGGCATCCCTGAACAGAAGTTTTTTGAATAGAAGTATAGGACTTTAAAATTATTTCTAGTAAGTTTCATTTATTTGCTATTCTTAAGTTTGGAATCCTAATTCTTTCTTCTGAGATATTAAATATCTGTTCTAGTTTTGTTTAACTGAAAGTAGGATAAGCACACTTTCCCTATCACAAATAAGAGGGCTGTCTAGGTCAGAGCCAAGGACAGCATGAAATGTTTTGTTTTGTTTTCCACTAGTCTAAAATGAGACATTCTTCTCTCCTGAGTACTGTGCAATGAATGGATAAGCTCACCTGATCTACCAAGTTCACTCTGTGTCCTCCAACCAGTTCCCTTATTTATGTCATAGACTAGCTTTAGAATCAGAGCCAATAGAGTAGTCAGTGAAAGAGAAAAGGAAAATATTTGAGAATTTGGTAGGTTAAGGGTAATATTCTGTACAAAAAAATAACTATCGCTAATAGTACCTGTTTTTTATCCATGGTGAAGGCAACACAGCGAGGTGAGAGTGTGACAGTCTGTTACCCAAGTGTTGAAGACTTGGCAGGTGTGGGTGCTTGCCAAAAGCAGATGGACCCTGAGGCCGTTCCTGCCTCTAGGGGAGGAGAACCTAGAGAAAGAAGAAGGTGCATTTAGAATAAAGGGTTTTGAAATTAAGACACTCGGTGAAATGTAAGGAGAATGAAATACATGAGGAGAGACGATCTAGTTTTGATGTTTGTAACTTTAATTGCCTACACTAATAATAGATTAAAAATGACCCAGGGCTCCCAACAAGATCCTGACAGAACAGATCCCAGACTCAACTAGTGTCTCCCTTTCCTCTCGTGGTGCCCTGGTTTGGGTGTGGAGGTGGTGGCCATACTGGGGGGCGGTTGGTGAGAGAGGAGATAAGACAACGTCAGGATCATAGATCTGACGGTGGGGGGTGGGGAATGTCCCAATGGGCTCTGTTCACTTGAAAAGTCTCTTATAGTCTCTTTGCATTTTGCTTTTATTTTATATATAAGTTACACATACACATAGTTTATTTTTTATTTTTACTTTTTAAAAAGATTTTATTTATTTATTTTACAGAGAGAGATAGCAAGAGCAGGAACACAAGCAGGGGGAGTGGGAGAGGGAGAAGCAGGCTTCCCGCGGAGCAGGGAGCCCGATGCGGGGCTCGATCCCAGGACCCTGGGATCATGACCCGAGCCGAAGGCAGACGCTTAACGACTGAGCCACCCAGGCACCCCCATGTACACATAGTTTAAACCATTTTATAAGGCTTATTTTGAAAATAGGAACACCTCATCCACCACTCCTTACCATGCTTCTATGGCTACTTATGGATTAAAAAATTTTTAATGCATTATTTATTGTCTCCCACCATGGAAGATGAGACTTTCTCCTTCTTCACCATCACCGCCTCTCCCACCGCCACATCCCATTCGTGCACATGGGCATATGCATGTTTCACTTTTCCTGCCCTCCCAGTACGGTTGTGTTTTACGTTTTGGTTATATCAATGTTCAGTGTTGATATTACCATGACTATGTAAATATTGTTCACTCAAGAGCCACATAATATATCCATGATTTCTCTCCTGTGCAGCTTTTTGTTTTCTCTGAGCCTAATGATTGTCTTTTTTCTTTTAGTTTTCTAGGCACTTATCATTAATTCAACCCAAATTCCCTATCAGTGGTCTCTATCTGTTCTTAATACATTTGGTTACATTGGGCATTCTATCAATCTCATCTTCTTAAAGAGATCTCTCCTGGAACCTTCTCACCTGCTCCAGCCTGGACTGGCTGCTCTCCAAGCCTGCTGACTAGGTCTTATTCGGCCAGTTCTCTTCAGCATCATTCTAGAGAGTCCCTTTTCTTCTCCCCTATTTTGGATTTCCTGCTCCTGGATCCTTTGTGTTTCTCTTTCTTGGTTTCTTCTTATTTTGGAAAAGCCCCTTCTCTGTTAGTCTCATGAAAAAGCGTGTTCTTAAGATATTCTCTGTCTTCCATTTTCCAAAATATCATGATGATGTGCCTTGGTATGGATCCACTTTCTTTTGGTATCAAGGCCTTGGTGGACTCTTTCAATCTAGAAATGCTTGTCCTTCCATTCTGAGAATTGTTTTGATTATTTCCTCCCATTTTCTCTTTCTCTCATCTCCAGAATTGATCCTCCATTTTTTTTTTAAATCTTTCTCTTTTATTTCCCACATCTTTTTCTTTTGCTTGGTTTTCTAGGCGGTTTCCTCAATTTCATCTTACAAACCTTGTATTGAGTTTTTAAGATCTGCTATCATACTTTAATTGGCAAAAGCTCTTTTGGAATTTTCCTTTTTATTGCATATTGTCTTGTTCCATGGATGCAATATTTTCTTTTTTTCCTTTGAGATTTTTTTTTCATATTAACATTCTTAGTTTATTGATCCTCTCATGAAAAATCTGCACAACCACCACAGATAAAGCCACTGCAGCATCTTTACTCCTTCTGTTGTCCAATCTCCAGCTCACTTTTTGCCAGCACCAACATTGGCTTTTGCAGTCCCCCTGACTTTCTTCATTCTGTTCTTGCGTTCCTTTCGCTGTTTTCTTGATGTTTTTTTCTTCTCATACAGGCCATGTCTTGCAAGTCTGTGTTTGGGTTCATTTTTCTTTGCATAATCCAAGAAATCATAAATCATGCCAAAGCCGATTGCCACCACCAAAATGGGTTCTGAATCCAAACACAAATATGACATCTGGTGTGGTCTTCTACATTTTGGCTAGTTTTTCCCGAATTTCTGTCTTAGGTACTCTTGCCTTTCCAGGGTGAAGAACATCAATGACCATCTGTTTCTGCTGAAGTAGTCGGTTAGTCATGAACTTCCCGGTCCGGATAGTTACTGTGTCGTTCATGATGGCGGCCAAGCTTCAAGCAGCCAGGGAGGAAAAGAGCTCCTTTGAGATTATTAATGATAGTTTGAGGGAATATTTTTCTTCTCACTACATAGTCTCTTGTCCTCCGAATATTTTGTTCCTGTTTTTTGTTTTGGCAAATCTGTTTCCACAGATAACTGATGATCCTTGGCTGTCTATTCATGTATCTAGTGAGGCACCAAAAAGCCAATCAGAGGCTCTGAGCATGTGATAGGGCACATTTGATGCAAGCAGATCTTTGTGTTCCTGACTAGACTGTTTGCATCATTCCCAATACTATATCATAAGTTTTTTCTGTAGGCTGTCAGAGTCTGCAAAGAAGCTTCTTTCAATCTCCTGCTTGAATAGTTCAGCCTGGATGCCAGCATTTTAGAAGCTGAAAGAAGAGAAGAGACTGAGGAGTGTATGCTTCAGTATATATTCTACTTAATCCCCACTTTTTTGTATAATACTGTGTAGTTTTTGTCTCCTGCTTGGATCCGGACTAATACAATAACTCTGCCCTTAAAAGAATTGGTGTTCTCCAGTCAAGAGATGCTTGAATACAACCCTACCAATGAATAAACCTCCAGTGTTTTGCCTGGAGTCGGGGGAGGAATCTCCTCACAACAGAACAATTACCTGTCCTAAACCATACCTTCACACCATTCCCCGCCCCCATCCTCACTTCCAAAAGTAGCTGGTACACCAAATCTTGAACCCTTTTGGGTTCTTCAGTGTAAATCATTTGCCTCTTGGGTTTCCCCACTGCCTGCTTAAGCTTCAGCTTTCTAGGTTCTACTAAAACAGTTAATCCCTCACCCATCTGTTTTTCAGCTTCCTAAGACCTTTTTCCCTGTTCTTTTTGATTTTCTGGGATTATGCCTTAAAAAAAAAAAAAGTCCCCAACTGTTATTTTACTTAGGGTTTGGAGAGGGAGGAAAGGCATGTGTTCACAACTTCTTCCTTGTCTTGAAACTCTGCTGTAGTTTCTCAGAACCTATTTATCCCACATATATTTATTGAGTGCCTCATATATATTAGGTACTGTTTAAACACTTGGGATACATCAATGAACAAAACAGAATATCTTTGCACTTGTGGAGTTTACATTCTAGTGTGTGTGTGGAGGCAGAGATAATAAAAATTAAACCTAAATATATACATTACATAATAGGTATTATATAGGTAAGGTAAAAAGTGGAGCAAGAAGTGGAGAATTAAAAGTAATGGGCGGGGGAGAGGCGGCAGAATTTAGAGTGATCAAGGTAGGTGGCACTGAGAAAGTATATTTGAGCAAAGACTTGAGGGAATTACATTCATAAATATGTATATTCCTAATAGGATGTGTTTCTACATATTTTCCACAAGTTTTATCCTCTCTTTATTCTTAGGCTGAAGATAGACCGATGTCTTCTCTTTATTTTGCACCCTCACTGCACCTGGCATATAATGTTACAAAGGACCTGACATCGCCGCTGGCTGCCTAAGTGCCTGGAGAGAGATTTGAATCTAGGGGCTGACTTGCCATATTCTTTTAGGTAAGACACTATCTGAATCTCTGTGGCTTCATTTTTATGTGGAATAATAATAAACTGCTGGACCTCATTCTCTTCCTGGAAGCTAGTATCTATGAGCTTCTAAGATTAGTAAAGGAAAAGTACAATGAAAATTGAGGTATTATAATGACATTTTTAATGATGAATGAGTGACAGAGCCCACGCTTTTTTGACAGGGAGAAAATATTCAGCTTATCTTGGACATTAGATTAGATTTAAGTTGGGGAATATTGAGGTAAGCTGGTTTGACTTTACCATTCCCATTCACCCACCCTCAAGCCCCAACCCACATTCTTAAAGGCTGGTTTCATGATCAGATGGCCAAGTAATGTTCTTCTGTTCAGGGTCACAATATAAGGAACTAACTTTAAGTGAGTATTTACATGCCTGGCACTATGCTGCTGCTGCTGATACTCATAACAGCCTGATGAGACATAAGTTACTAGCCCTATTTTCTTTCTTTTCTTGTTGTTGTTGTTGTTGTTGTTGTTGTTTTTTGTTTTGTTTTTTAAGTAGGCTCTATAACCAACATGGAGTCCAATGTAGGGCTTGAACTCATGACCCTGAGATCAAGAGCTGAGCTGAGATCATGAGTCGGACACTTAACTGACTAAACCACCTAGGCGCCCCAAGTCCTATTTTCAAATAAGGAACATGAACCTCAGGAGGTTAAATAACTTGTCTAAAGTCACACTGCTAATACGTGGTACAACCAGAATTCAACCCATGTCAGTCTGATTCCCAAGCTCGAGCCCTTTCTGCACACCACACTGCCTCTTAGGACAGACTCCCAGAATTGCATTTCAGAACGTGTTATGATTCATCAAATACAGATATTAAATTGAAGAGTTTTTGAAATGTGAGCAAACTAAGCTTACGAAAATAAAGTAAAATCCTATTTTATTTAGTAGGTGTTTTAGTATGGGTTCTCCAGAGAAAGAATCAATGGAATATCCATCTTTATCTTCTTTCTCTCTCTCTCTGTCAATATATAGATAGATTTACTATAAGGAATTGGCTTACATGGTTATGGAGACTGAATAACCAAGATCTACAAAAGTCAAGACCTGCAGTCAGGAAGCTAGAGACCTAGGAGAGCTGATGGTAGAGTTCCAGTCTGAGTCAGAGTCCAAAGAAGGGAGAAGACCCATGCCCCAGCTTGAAGACAGTCAGAAAGAGAAAGAATTCTTTCTTATTCAGCCTTTTATTCTATTCAGGCTTTCAGCAGATTGGATGGAGGCCCACCCACACTGGAGAGGGCATTCTTTTTTACTCAGTCTACTGAGTCAAATGTTAATCTCATTCAAAAAAATCCTCACAGAGACACCCAGAATAATGTTGAACCATATACCTGGGTGCCCTGTGGCCCAACCAAGTTGACACAAAATTAGCTATCACAGTAGGTAATAAATTTAGAAAATTCATTTCTCTAAGAGAAGCTATGGGAAAAGAAACATGAATGGTCTTTTAATACATGGTGTAAATACTTTATTTGTTGCATTGATGTATCTGTTGAGTATTGTGTGTTCTTTATACAAGTTTTTAAATGGTTTGGAAAAATTCATTGGCAAAAGCATAAATATCGGGGCACCTGGGTGGCTCAGTCGTTAAGCATCTGCCTTCGGCTCAGGTCATGATCCCAGGGTCCTGGGATGGAGCCCCGCATCGGGCTCCCTGCTTCACGGGAAGCCTGCTTCTCCCTCTCCCACTCCCCCTGCTTGTGTTCCCTCTCTCACTGTGTCTCTCTCTGTCAAATAAATAAATAAAACCTTTAAAAAAAAAAGCATAAATATCTACTAAGAGCACATGGGGTGAGGTTAGTGGGGCTGAGAATAATCCTGATCTCTTTTCCTGTCATTTTGAAAAGACATGGCTCCTGCTCTAAAGGACTTTATTGTTTCCTGGAGAGACAGACTTGTAAACAACAATTAGAATATAATTGTCACAATGAAAGTCGGTACAAATTACAGTATGCAGTAAGGCAGAATGAGCACACAAATCTACCTTTGTTTGGGGCAGGGGAGGGAAGAGGGACAGAGAAAACTTCACGGAGGAGATAGTTTGGCCACATTTTTACCAAGGCCTACCTCTGCCTAAAAAATCTCATCTTGTACATGGCCAGCTCAAAGGCCAGCTTCCTACAAAACATCCCAAACATTACATTGTCTTGTAGTATAGATAATCGTATATGTACATTACCTCCTCTGCTAAATGATAAACTCATTAGTGGAAGGTATCGACCTCTTAGGCATCTAGGTATCTCCCATACAGCCTAGAATATTGCTGACACACACAGTATTCAGTAAATGCCTGCTGAGTGAAGGATTGAAACAAAGGAGTAGGGGCTACACCATTTGGCTCCCATTCTCTCAGACACTTGACCCTTTAAACATTTTAAGTAATTGCTAAATCAGACTGCTTTTTGCTATTGTCAAAGTAACAGGAAGACTTCAAAACAACCAAACAAACAAATTCTTTTTAAGGTCATCTGCCCTGTTCCATGGTACAAAAAACATGTTATGTAACATTATAAAATCTGGCCAACCAAGAGGGCTTTTTCTAGTTTTCTGTTTCTTGCTTCCTTAATAAACTCTACATTCTCCTTTCAAAAGATCTTGCCAACACTAATTCATTAACACTGTACCCATCAGCAGAATGAAAAATATTTGCATATCTCTTTGGTATAGCAAGGGAAAAGAGGTCAGAAGCAATTCAGGACTTAGAAGCTATTGGCTTTTATACTCTCTGTATTAAGAGTCTTCCTCTTTCTTTTCCAAACTGTTCTTCCACTCCATATGGAAATAGGGAATTTGATTGAGCCCCAGGATTTTGTGAGAAATATACACTGGCTATAATCTAACAGACCTGTACAAAATAGTTTTTTTTTCCCATAGCTTTTTATACATGTCTACTTAATGATACTATCTATATAGATGAAACCAGAAAGCTATGAAAACATAGGATAAAATATTTGTGGATAGGTGAAAAATTATACTGGCTTATAACTCCTCTATGTTAAAAACCAACCTGCAGAGTAATGTACAGAATTGTTGAATCACTATATTGTACACCTGAAACTAATACAACACTGTACATTAATTAACCATAATGAAAATTAAAAACAACAACAATAACAAAAACAAAAACTAACCTGCAACCTGGGGTTTTAGGTTGACAGAGAGACACCAAAGAGCAAACATCAAAGATGTCCCTTAGATTCTCTTTGCCACCTGAGCCATGCTTATCACTTGGACATATCTGTGGAAACCAGGCTTGGAATAAAAATCTACTAACAGGTCGACCCTTACAAAGAATTGCAATGGGAAATCTTTCATTTAGGAAGATAAGAGGCAAGTACTTGCATATCATAGTGAGAATCTTTAGATTTCCTTCATGAGGAAAATGCCTTTTGCATATTGTCTTAGGACCAAGACAGGAGATTCTAGGGGGGAAAAGGGATTCTTTTCATGAAGACATTTTCAATAATAATCACAATACTTTTTATTTTCTTGAAACATTTTACAGAAAAGGCTATTCTTGAAATGATTTAGTTACCACAAGAATCAGGAGGAAACACACAGAAATCCACTGGTTTCACTCTGGTGGTGGAGGACCACTATACACCATCTGTGAACGTTTCCAAACTTCAAGATGATACAACACTTCTGTCAGTTACTAGGCTTGTAGGAAGAAAGTGAACCTCTTCATAATTATTCAATAAGGGACCTTATAAGGATGTAGTGTGGGGTAAAGAGGATGATGAGTCTCTCCATTGGGGTACGGGCTCCAAGATTCAGTGGTGATAGAGTGGTGCCGGCCAAGGGTAGAGTGACTGCTTGGCAGGAATGAGTGGGGGCTGCCTCTGCTTTCTGTCCGTTCCCCTTCCTTTCCATTTTGTGAGCATACTCTTGTCTGTCGGTGTTCAGTATATTCATCGCACTCCACCCGCTGTCTGGAAGAAATAGACACCGGCCCCTCATATCCCTGTTCTTAGTATAACACTGAAGGGTTTACTTTCAATTATCTCTGGGTTTAGAAATCTATACTTCTTTCTCCCCAGCCTGGTAATTAAATGAGTGATTCAATAAAAGAAAAAGGAATTGGTCAGGCCTTTTTTTTTTTTTTTTTTGATGCCAGTAAAAGGTATACCTTCTTATCTTTTGTATTCACCCTGCAAAGCCAATAAATTTTTAAATTCCTGTATTTGTAATCCTGTGAGGCTACAACTGACTTAAGCCCAGATTAAGATAAAGTGTCAAATTCAACCTCAGACAGACTGAGGTATGCCAGAATTTTGACACTAACATAGAAAAGTGGAATGCTTCTCTGGTTCAGCTAAGCATCCCTGCTCCCAAACTTCCAACAAAATTAAAATTCTAGAATCTTAGAATTGGACGGGACCTTTGTCCTTGTGATTACCCCTCCTTCTTGGAACCCATGAGTCTTGCCTCCAAAAATGTCCTTTCATGTGACATGGGACTCTGGTGAACCAGAGTTTTTTGTCTGTTACCTCTTTGTAATCAGAGAAAACACAACTGGCCAAGATTGTTGTCAGTATGTGGGTGTGGCTGGAAAAAAATAACCTCTGTGACCAAGAGTTCTTTCTTCACTGTATTCTGCTTTCATACTGTTGCTCATGAATAAAACATATTCACATGACATTTTGTACTTTTCTTTCCTTATTCAGTCGATGCAGATAGCCACTTCCTCCTGGGCAGTAGGAGAGAGGTATTGGCTCTGTGTAGCTAGAGATTAAGCAAAAGATGCATGAAAAGCTATAGAATTTGCTTAAGAGCACATGATGGGATCCACTTAGAAATGAGATGAAAAGTCAAAAGTCTTAGACTCTGGTTGATAAGTTGGTCTGCTTTCTTCCCTACAAAAAAAAGCTTATATAGTTTCCAGGACACACACACACACACACACACACACACACACACACACACACACAAATCCCTTCCTCTTTCTTTTAAATTAAAAAATGTCATTCCTCACTGATGCCTGTTCTAATGGCAGGCACTGGGTGCCCCGCACGGAGAGTATGGTTCCTGCTTTCACACAGCTCGGGGTCGAATCGGATGCACAGACAGGAACAATGACTGACCACTTTAAATGTGTCATAGTGTTAGGAGAGAAAAAAGAAAGGACAGAAGAAAAGAAGGAAGGAAAGGAGAGAGAGAACCAGAGCAATTTCGAACATAAACTTTCTACAAAAATATAAACTTGGGCCAGTTTGAAAATAGGAGCCTGCACTAAGGTGGACACAATAGCTTTGTTTTTGTCGAATCAGGCAAATCATTTGGAAGGTCGCATACAGCAAGAGCAGTGACGTTCAATCTGAATAAAGTTGAGACAGAGACATGCTCCTCCGAAAATATCAGAGGGAGCTGTGGCTCGTCTAACCGGGCCTTGCCACCTCCAGTCACTGACCTCCCTGTTCTCTAGAGTGACTGCTTGACATATACTGGTTTTTCCCATGGCTGAATGATTCCTCTGCCAACTTGGCTTATGAAATGTTTGTAAGCAGTTTAGAATATTGTGATGAAGGGCACAAGACAGGTTCTGAGGGATTTTAAATCACACTTTCCTATTTTCTTTTCTTTCTTTCCTTCTTTTCTTTTCTTTTTTTTTTTTTAATGAATAGGTAGAAACAAAGGTTACCAGGAGGATTTTCAACAGGTTTGCCACTAACATTTGCAGAACTACCTCTGAGACAACAAACAAGGGTCCACATACTGTATTTCAATAGTTAAAATGTGTAAATCAAGCTAGCAAACTTAAATAAAATAGGATAAAGAGATACTCTTTCCTTTTACCTTGACACATGCCTTCATGCTCTAGAAGGCTAGATTTGGGTGTGATGGTATGGGAAGGGCTGGCCCCCAGCCCCCAGCCTCTGGCACCCTTCTCTCCCTACCCCTACCCATCCCTGTCCCACACTGGGAGGGCCCTTATGCTCCTTCAGGTGAACCCTGTCACTCACATGATTCGGTTTCAGTCACACAACCTTTAACCAGCCAGCCGTGAGGTCTGGCAATGTGTGCACAGGTGTACAGTCCACCCTTAGAGGTAAGACACAGGCAAGAGGCCCAGGCAGGCTCTGGAAGTGGGCTTGGGGCTATTTGGGCAAGAAATGCTAGGGTTCTAGGTCATACCGTGATATATATTTCTTTAAGTGGAAAAACTGAGAAAGAGATAGATATTTCTAGGTCATATGGCAAATGATTTGCTGAACTAGGATCAAACATTTATGGGGCCAAGTGTATCACCATCTCATCTCTATGATTTCACTTGGCTAGCTCCTGCCTTTGTTTAGAAAGTGTAGGTAGAGCTAATGCCTATACACTGTGTCTCAAGGGTTATTGCGAGGTCCCAAAGGTCTGCTGGAAAAGAGTATTCCCCATTGATCTGTTATATCTCCATTCTCCTTTTCTATGTACTCTGAAATTCACATGTTTTGTCACACAGTTTGGGAAGTTAAAAAAAAAAGACCGGGATATAGCCTTCAGGAAGTCTTTATTTAAATGACCTTTATTGCCTGAAAGACAGTAGGCTTTAAAGGGAGAGTCCTTCACACATCCTCTATTTGTGGTTTTGTTTTTTCTTTCCTAAAGATTTTATTTATTTGACAGAGAGAGACACAGCGAGAGAGGGAACACAAGCAGGGGGAGTGGGAGAGGGAGAAGCAGGCTTCCCGCGGAGCAGGGAGCCCGACGCGGGGCTCGATCCCAGGACCCCGGGACCACGACCTGAGCGGAAGGCAGTCGCTCAATGACTGAGCCACCCAGGTGCGCCTATTTGTGGTTTATATAAACAAGTGCAGCTCAACAAATACTACTGAATATATCTCTTGGGCCAGGTACCGATATGGATTTGGCAATAAATGAGACAGATATTGTCCCTGCCCTCATGGAACATCACAGTGCAAATATGATGAATGTCATAGAAACAAGCCGCAGAGAGCTTGGAGTCGGCACAATGTGAAGAGCTGACCTGGATAAACTTTCTGACAACTTGAAGAAAATAGGAACTAGTTAAATGAAACGTTAGTGGGGGAAGGGGCAGCGGAGTGCTCTATGCTGACGGAAGGAAATGTGTTAGTGCTCAGAAAGTAGAGTAGAGAGCAAGGAGGAAGGGTGGCCAGAGATAAGATAAATTTATAAGCAGGGAAGGAAGGACCAGGCATAGAGGGCCATGGTAAGATGTATAGACTTCATCCCATTGAAGGCTTTTATTGTATTTTATTTTGTCTTGTTTAAAGTTTATTTTTTTTCTAAGATTTTATTTATTTATTTGAGAGACAGAGTGCACAGGTGGGAGGAGGAGCAGGGACAGAGGGAGAAGCAGACCCCCCGCTGAGCGGGGAGCCTGACATGGGGCTCCACCCCAGGACCTTGAGATCATGACCAGATGCTTAACCAACTGAGCCACCCAGGTGCCCCCCATTGAAGGTTTTTAAACAGGGAAATGACATGCAGATTTGCAAGTTTGAAAGACCACTATGGATATAGGGTAGGGAATGGACTTCAGGCCTAAGGATAGACACAGGGAACCTGTCTGGAAGCTATTTGAGTAGTCTAAGCAAGAGGTATTCGTGGTGGTGGCACGGAGAGAAGGGGACAAACTGAAGAGAAATTTAGTTAGTAGTTAGTAGTTAGAATTGGTAGGATAGATAGAATTGATGGGTGATACAAGGTATGAAGGAGGAAGAGTCAAAGATGATTCTTTGTCTTTTCCATAGTAGTGTTTATAATGATTTAATTTATGACAAATTGGTTATTTATGCAATTATTTATTTAATGTCTGCCTTCCTCACTGGATTATAAGCAACCCAAGGACAGGGACCAATCATATTGAACACCTTATTCCCTTGTGTCCATGCTTTGCATAATATGTGGCACATAACTGTGTTTAAAAGCTATTTATTGGTTAAACTGTATTTTTAGTTATAAGCAGATGGGTTTCTGGTGGTATCATTCACTGAGTGAGGGACATGGAGGGGGAAGGAGAAGTTCAGAGAATGAGTTTTGGCCCTGCAGAGTTTCAGCTACCTGTGAAATATCCAAGGGGAAATGTCCTGTGAGCAATTGGAAATAGGAGTCTAAACCACAGGAGAGAGAGATGGGCTGGACAGATATGGGAGTCATGAGTGTAGGGAAAGCAGTCAAAGCCAGGGAGTATATGAGATAGCCTAATTAGCAAGTTTGGAATAAAAAAAGAGACCATAGGAGAGCACTCTGAAGAAGTAACATTTAAGGACTGTGCAGAGGAGGAGCAACCAACAAAGGAGATTGAGGGGTGGCCGGAGGTAGGAGGAAACCCAGGAGAAAACGGAGTCTGAAATTTAAGGGAAGAATATTTAAGAAAGAAGGAGTCAAAGGTGTCTAATGCCTTTGAGAACTCAAACACAGGAGGTACTCGATAACCAGCTTCCATATAGGAGGTGGGCAAAAGCCAGAGTGATTTAAGGTGGAAATGGGTGAGAAAATGAATTTAGCCAATGCAACCTCTAATTCATTTATCTGGTTAGTTGTCATCTTTGAAAACAATTATGCTCCAGCGAGGATGAAACGAAGGACCCGAATTTTTGAAAAAAGAGAGCATGGAACCAGAGTGGACTCAAGTCCTTGATGAGGCAAACACATGGAGGTTCAGGGGAACAAGGAGGTCTCCAGGGTGAGTGCCTGTAAGTAGGAGGAGAATAGGACAGATAACAAATTATTTCATCATTTTGCCTTGGGTCAGCCCTAATCCTCACCTTCAAAGAATGTCAAAGGATTTACTGACAGGGCTTAGCCGATGGAACTCCACCTCTCACAGACAGATTTCGCTAAGGCCCTCACTCAAACAGCAAGAAGATAAAGTTCTGTTGAGAAACTTTAGGACATGTCTCCAAGCTTTTCAACATCTTCCCTGCAAAGAAGCTATCCAGTGGAGAGCAAAAAACATTGAAGAGACAGCAACAACAAAACCGCTCTTAGCTTAGAAACTGCGGTTAATGTTTAGCTAACTTGTGGTTCAGGGATTTGATTGTCGTGTATCATCATTCTTGCCCTTATCTAGTTATAGGGATGTTAACAGAACTAATAAAAACATTTGTGTGAAATGCTTAAAACAAAATTAGTGATAAAAATACAGGGTAATACTTCATTTTCTAAAGATTTATAAATTAAACATTAACCTAAAGTGCCATTTTTTTTAAAGATTTTATTTATGTGAGAGAGAGAGAGAATGAGAGATAGAGAGCACGAGAGGGAAGCGGGTCAGATGAAGAAGCAGACTCCCTGCTGAGCAGGGAGCCCGATATGGGACTCGATCCCGGGACTCCAGGATGATCATGACCTGAGCCGAAGGCAGTCGCTTAACCAACTGAGCCACCCAGGTGCCCTAAAGTGCCATTTATTACTGGAGGGTTACACATTCAGTCCAATTGCTAACTAGAAAAATGGAAAGATAAACTACAGATTCTGTCTCTGATTTGGAAACTTCTAGGATTATAAGGTCAGGGAAAGTTGGCATGAAAAATGCCTTTCCAATCCTTAAGTACAGAAAACCAGACCCTCATCACAGCCCTACCTTGGTGGACACCCCAGTGACCTTGGATCCTCGCAGCACCTCAGTTAGGAGGCTGTACACTCACCTACTCGGCCTGGCTAGCCAGGTCTCAGTTTTCTGCTTCCTAAAGGCCTTATCTTCCTAGCTTAAGGGGTCGGGAAGAGTCTTCTCTTCCCTGGGTTCTCAATGTCCAATCATTTTCACCTTGTAGTCTCTCCTAGAACTTCTTGTTCAGGAGAGGTTGAAGTTGATTTGAATAGAAATTGAGTGCAAAGGGGCCCCTGGGTGGCTCAGTCAGTTAAGCAGTCAACTCTTGATTTCAACTCTGGTCATGATCTCAGGGTCATGGGATCTGCTGGTGTTGGGCTCTGTGCTCAGTGTGGAGTCTGCTTGACATTCTCTCTCTCTCCCTCTCCCTCTGTACCCCCTTACCCCAGGCCCCCGTCCCTCCTCTCTCTCACACATGCACTCACACACACACTCTCTCTCTCACTTTCTCTAAAATAAATACATCTTTAAAAAAAAAAAAAACGAGAAATCTGAGTGCAGAAAGTTCAGGAAGTCAAATTTCTACAAAAGCAGCATCTCCATGGCACATGTAAGAGTCTTATTAATAGGCATGCTAATTCAGAAATTAGGCAAAATTGGGAATAAAGAAGGTATAGGAAAACTGTCCTTTCAATGTACTTTGGTAATGGCAAACCTGTTTTTGTGTGTATTTCTCCCCAGGGCCTACTCTTGATAATGAGGATTAAGGGGCTTAGAAGCAAACTCCAAAATACCCAAGATGGGAACTCCAAAAAGACAAGTCTTCATTTCCTTTCATCTTTACCCATCTCTTTTTCTCCAGTTAAGTGTTCTTGGATACCATAAGCTCCTTTCTAGTACTGTTTCCATCTCTCATTACAATTTAGAAAAGGGCCCTTAAGTCTGTCCCTAAAATTCATTCATTCAACAAAGACTTAAGTTTCTTTTGTTTTTCACCATTGTGCCAAGGGCTGCAGCTACAACTTGAATTAGAATTGATCCTCAACTTCAGTTTCAGCCAAACAAACACTTGGTGCTTAAAACTGAGATACAGTCAAGAATAAAGAAATTTGAAGATTTCTAGTGACCTAAAGCATCTTCTGGCATATAAAGGTGATAACACCTAGATCTACTTTTGCAGCTAAGTACATCTTCTGATTTTGTATTATTGAAACCATGACTCCAAGTCTAAATACACCTATGTATTCATATAACCTTCCATGTTTACACTGTTAAATTTTAAACCAGTCCGTAAGTAGAGGACTTTTGCAATTCATTCATTCTGGGGTTCGTTTCTGAGGTATTTCTTAATACTGACGCACTTATCAGAAGACTTAAGCATACCCACCAATTTTGCGAGTCAAAGGGCATATGTGTTAATAAGCACAGGGTTTGGTGTCCATAAATATTCTCTTTTCCCTAGTTCCTTTTTTAAAAAAATTAACAAAGTTTTATTTTTCAAAATGTGCAGTTGGCATGGGATCTGTTCGTGCCTCTTCACCAGCAGCTAGGATATCTCCAGCCTGTGTGTTTCTGGCATAAATGACTTGAGCTCTGTGCTTTGAAACCAGTTTAATAAGTCCTTCACTAAAGAGCTTCTGAAGGGCTGCCCTGGCTAGGGGACCACGAATCTCCTGTCTCTGAGACAACAGCCAGGGTTATAAGCTCATAGTTGGGAACTTCCTTACAGAGTTTGTCATATGTCGCTTTGTCAAACAAGACTGTTATTGAGCTTGTCTCGAACTTTGCCTTTGGACCACTTCTTTTTGGCCTTACCCCCAGTTTTGGTCAGTAGGTCTTTGTCTTTCTTGGCTGACTTTTCGGCATCTCTCTTCTTCTTGTCATCCTTGGGCTCTATGGTGAGGCTGAGAGAGTTGCTGCTACCCCCATGGCCTCTCTAAGATGCCAGAGGTAAACGACTCTTCTCCCTAGTTTTGATGGCTTTGTTTGCCTTGAGAGACATGTTTAATCATTACGTAGAACTCATATTTTTTAAATTTTTTATTGTTATGTTAATCACCATACATTACATCATTAGTTTTTGATGTAGTGTTCCATGATTCATTGTTTGCATATAACACCCAGTGCTCCATGCAGTACGTGCCCTCCTTAATACCCATCACCAGGCTAACCCATCCCCCCTCTCCCCTCCCCTCCAGAACCCTCAGTTTGTATTTCAGAGCCCATCACGTAGAACTCATATTTAACAAACAGCTTTGCAAAGCTGAGTTGTGATGTCTTCTACTTTGTTAACTAATTTGACTCTCTGAAAAGTGTTTTTACAATTTAACATCTGGCTCCTTACTTCAAACACTTGGTGCTGAAAACTGAGATACAGTCAAAGTGAGACAAAAGTTTATGATGTCATACCATGACAATTTAACAATATTTATCCTTTTCCTTTCATTTTCTTTTAAGATTTTATTTATTTATTTGAGAGAAAGAGAGAGAGAGATCACGAGCAGGGGGCAGGGGTAGAGAGAGAGGCAGACTCCCTGCAAAGCAGGGAGCCCGATGCGGGGCTCGATCCCAGGACCCTGGGATCATGACGTGAGCCGAAGGCAGACACTTAACTGACTGAGCCACCCGGGTGTCCCTTCCTTTCATTTTCTCATTATGAACTCAGTAATTAATCTGTAATCTTTCCACCATCAGTCTTAGTGAATGCTGAGTAGATGAACATAGACCTCAAAAATCAAGTTATCTTGTAAAGAATAAATTTTGCAATTTCATTTCATTCTTTCATTCAACAAACATTTACCGAAGGCCTTCTAAGGGGCAGGTACTGTTCAAGGTGTTGAGAATACATAAGTGAACAAAACAGACAAAATTCCCTGCCCCTAAGGAGTTACCAATTTATTGGAGCTTGCATTCATTTAACCAAAACTCCTAAATAACCAATTTTGAGAATGGACTCTGCACTGTTAGGGGCAAGGGAGACAAGTGACAGGAATCCCAAATCATTTGAAAGTTGCAGCATGGTGGAATCAAAGGGTCACGGATTTGCAATCAGAAGACATTGATTGTAGTCTAACTGTACTAATCCTCTGTTATTTTCTGGGTCTTAGCTTTCTAGTTTCTTAAATAATGGCATCGAATTTCATAATCTCAAAAGTCTCTTTTGGATTGAATAGTCTATTATTCCATAACAGGTAACATGCATTTACTTACTTGCTTAAGGTAAATGGACATACAGTGATTTGCACAGATCATAGAGATTTATTTTTTTTAAAGTATAGCAATATCCAGGAGTCATCTTAAATTTTTATTCCTTCTGTAGCTACAGTACAGTATAGAATTATGTATTATGTTCAGAGTAATGATCCTGAGGTACTGCAGGATGCTGAATCAGTAAGAGAAGATTTAATTATGTTCATTAGACTACTTATTAAAGCAAGAAAATGCCCCAAGGCAATTTAGGGGTATTTCAAACAAAGCGTCTTCTTGTTAACCCATAGTTAATCAGAAACCTAATTAACCAGTATGCTTTATTCCAAGATTTTACTGTTTTTAGACTTATGTATTCATCTTTACAACCATGACCAAATCACTGATCCAGATCTCAGTCATTTCGCATTTATACCATTAAATCAATGGATTATTCCTCCTTCAAACAATATAAAAAGCTACCAGAATAATCACTTCAAGAAATAGATATGAGTGAAATGATAAAATTCTGAGTTTTGCTTTAGAACACTCCAGATGTACTCCAAGGTAAATGTTCAAATAAAATGCAAGGAAAAAAAAGAAATAAAGCAACTATTTTCCAACTATGCTTATATTTCAATAAATCTTAATTCTTTCTAAATTCCAAATATCTATAAGTTTTTATGCTAAATAAGGATCTCTGGAAAATCTAACTCACTGGTGAGAGTGTCAGCAAGACTACTTGTCTTTTGAGCTTGTGTGTTTTTCTTTTTTTAAGTAAGCTTTGAGACCCCAAGATCCAGAGTTGCTTGCTCTACTGACTGAGCCAATCAGGCACCCCAAGGTTATTTCTCTTTTATTTACTATATTTAAAAAGCTAAACCTAAAGCAGAATTCTTTGAAATCTTAGTGGACACGAACCTGGCTCAACATTTTTTTTTAAGATTTTATTTATTTATTTGAGAGAGGGGAAGAGAGAGAGAGCACAAGCTGGAGGAGGGGCAGAGGGACAAGCAGACTCTCCACCGAGATCATGACCTGAGTGGAAATCAAGAGTCGGCTGCTTAACCAACTGAGCCATCCAGGCGCCCCTAACCTGGCTCAGCTTTACAGAATAATAAAGCAAGATTTTAAAATTATTTTGGTATTCAGTATTTAATTGTAACATTCAGGGAGAATTTTAAGTGTGGCCTATTAAATCTGCCGACTCATTTATCAATCTGAACTCTTTCCGGAAATTACAACTTTCTTTTATAGGCTATCCTTTGTACTGTTCCGTGTGGTCTTCAATCAGTGAGGGAATCTTATGTCTCCTTATACTGACCATGAACACCTCGGCAATTATTATCATCCACAATTGCACTTACACTTTTCAAAAAAAAAAAACAAAAACTATACTCTAATTTCCTCTTTCTGTTCCATTTTCCTTTTCTCAACTACTTCCTTTCACTAGTCAGTTAAGCCAGTCTTTTTTTTCTCTTTTTTTATTATTTTATTTTATTTTTTAAAGATTTTATTTATTTATTTGAGATAGAGAGAGAGAGAAAATGAATGGGGGGAGAGGCAAAGGGAGAGGGAGAAGCAGGCTCTCCACTGAGCAGGGAGCCTGACTCGGGGCTTGATCCCAGGACCCTGGGATCATGACTTGAGCCTAAGGCAGACACTTAACCAACTGAGCCACCCAGGCACCCCGGTTAAGCCCGTCTTTTAGTAACATTACTTTTCAGATCAAGGTAATGCTGGTGCTGGTGTCATAGAATGAGTCTGGAAATTTCCCTTCTGTTTCTATTTATTTATTTATTTATTTTTTAAGGATTTTATTCATTTATTTGAGAGAGAGAGAATGAGAGATAGAGAGCACGAGAGGGAAGAGGGTCAGAGGGAGAAGCAGACTCCCTGCTGAGCAGGGAACCCGATGCGGGACTCGATCCCGGGACTCCAGGATCCTGACCTGAGCCGAAGGCAGTCGCTTAACCAACTGAGCCACCCAGGCGCCCTGTTTCTATTTTTTTAAACAGCTTCAGGAGAATAGGTATTATTTCTTCTTTGAATATTTGGAAGAATTTCCCAGGGAATCTATCAGGTCCTGGACTCCTGTTTTTTGGGAGGGTTTTGATCACTGCTTCAATCTTGTTACTGGTTATTAGTCTATTCGGGTCGTCAATTTCTTCCTGTTTCAGTCTTGGTAGGTTATAGGTTTCCAGGAAGGCATCCATTTCTTCCAGGTTGCTTAATTTATTGGCATATAGATGTTGATAATAATTTCTGATAATTGTTTCTATTTCCTTGGTGTTAGTCGTGATCTCTCTCCTTTCATTCATGATTTTATTAACTTGAGTCCTTTCTCTTTTCTTTTGGATAAGTCTGGCCAGTGGTTTATTGATCTTATTAATTCTCTAATTAAGAAGCAGCTTCTAGTTTCGTTGATCTGCTCTACTGTATTTCTGGTTTCTAATTCATTGATCTCTGCTCTAATCTTAATTATTTCTCTTTTTGTACATGGCTTAGGCTTCATTTGTTGATTTTTCTCCAGTTCTTTAAGGTGTAAATTTAGTTGGTGAATTCGGGATTTTTCTGGGTTTTTTTGAGTGAGGCTTGAATGGCTATGTGTTTCCCCCTTAGGACTGCCTTTGCAGTACCCATAGGTTCTGATATGGACCCTCAACTCATGGTCAACTAATCTTCGACAAAGCAGGAGAAAATATCCAATGGAAAAAAAACAATCTCTTCAATAAATGGTGCTGGGAAAATTGGACAGCTATATACAGAAGAATGAAACTCGACCATTCGCTTATACCATACACAAAGATGAACTCTAAATGGATGAAAGACCTCAATGTGAGACAGGAATCCATCAAAGTCCTAGAAGAGAACATAGGCAGTAACCTCTTTGACATTGGCCACAGCAACTTCTTTCAAGACACGTCTCCAAAGACAAGGGAAACAAAAGCGAAAATGAACTTTTGGGACTTCATCAAGATAAAAAGTTTCTGCACAGCAAAGGAAACAGTCAACAAAACAAACAAGCAACTCACAGAATGGGAGAAGATATATGCAAATGACACTACAGATAAAGGGCTGATATCCAAGATCTATAAAGAACTTCTCAAACTCAACACCCAAAAAACAAATAATCAAGTCAAAAAATGGGCAGAAGACATGAACAGACATTTCTCCAAAGAAGACATACAAATGGCCAACAGACACATGAAAAAATGTTCATCATCATTAGCCATCAGGGAAATTCAAATCAAAACCACATTGAGATACAACCTTACACCAGTTAGAATGGCAAAAATTGACAAGGCAAGAAACAACAAATGTTCGAGAGGTTGTGGGGAAAGGGGAACCCTCTTACACTGTTGGTGGGAATGCAAGTTGGTACAGCCACTTTGGAAGACGGTGTGGAGGTTCCTCAAAAAGTTGAAAGTAGAGCTACCCTATGACCCAGCAATTGCACTACTGGGTATTTACCCCAAAGGTACAGATGTAGTGAAAAGAAGGGCCATATGCACCCCAATGTTCATAGCAGCAATGTGTGCAATAGCCAAACTGTGGAAAGAGCTGAGATGCCCTTCAACAGATGAATGGATAAAGAAGATGTGGTCCATATATACAATGGAATAGTACTCAGCCATCAGAAAGGATGAATATCCAACTTTTGTATCTACATGGATAGGACTGGAGATTATGCTAAGTAAAATAAGTCAAGCAGAGAAAATCAATTGTCATATGGTCCACTTATTTCTGGAACATAAGGAATAACATGGAGGACATTAGGAGAAGGAAGGGAAAGGGGGGAAATCAGAGGGGGAGACAAACCATGAGAGACTATGGACTCTAGGAAACAAACTGAGGGTTTTAGAGGGGAGGGGGTGGGGGTAGCCTGGTGATGGGTATTAAGGAGGGCATGTATTGCACGGAGCACTGGGTGTTATACACAAACAATGAATCACGGATCACTACATCCAAAATAATGATGTAATGTATGGTCATTAACATAACATGATTTAAAAAAAAAAGAAAAGAAACATTACTTTTTCTCTCTCCCCTGGTTCTCCTTTACTTCTCACTCTGTCAACGCATCTTTCCTCGTTCAACCTAAACATTTGTATTGAGCAAGTATTGCACATCTAACAATGTGTGAAGCGAGAGTTCGAGGCATATCAGAGATCTAGGCTTGGAGCCTGCAGTCCAAGGCTTACAGTCTAAGGTAAGAAGACAGCAAACATGTCAGAGCAAACAAAACCAAGAGAAAACCATTACACTAAGCCATGCCATCCTGGCTTACCGGTATCACTTTAGAAACTCTTGGTTGAGAAAACCAAGCAGCTGAAGACTCAGACATAGAAAAACAAAGTCATGCCACCATCTGCCAGGAAATCTTATGCAAATCTGCAGAGGTGTGAGGCCTTCTCATGCCACCTCTGAACTTTGGAGATGTGCAGCTATTAGAAAACAAGCAGAGAAGGCAACCAAGTAGACTGGTGGATTTATACAAACTTGCACACATCTCCTTTCTAACTGTAGTAATTTAGCTGGATGTCACTAAACATGATGAGGCCATGGAAAAACATGTCCAGGTACAAGTATCAGAAACCTGTGAGTGTGTGTGTGTGTGTGTGTGTGTGTGTGTGTGTGTGAAAGAGAGAGAGAGAGAGACTTAGCCTGGTGGAAATCAATCAAAAGATTCATGATTAGTGATCCAACCCGTTCCACCAATATAAACCCATGTGTCATTGGGTGGAAATGTCACCAGACAAAAGCCTCGATCTATTAACCACCGCCTGACTTATGTGTCCCGTATAAAAATATAACTACAAGACATATCTTACAGTGGGTACTGTGCCACACAGACATGTTCTTGTAAAGTCACACATTGATTTGGGGATTAGACTGACTTTGAACCTCAGCAGAAGGCTTGTGCATGCCTAGGGCAGAGTCTCTCCCCAGTTCATTCTAGTTTCACAGTGTGGAGGTTTTGGATTTCTGATCTGGCAAGGATGTTCCACCGCATACCTTCTATGGGATGTTTACCGAGATTAACCCGTAGGTAAGGAAAAGAAACTTCCTCACCTAAAAACATAAGGAAGTGGTGCACTCTGCAGGACAAAGTGGCAACTGCAGCCCTAGTGATTTTTTTTTTTTTTTTTTTTAATTAAGGACCGCGACCTGCACTTTTTGTAGTGCTAGATTTCTTCTCTCCACAATGTGGCGCTGCTGTTCTCAAGGTCATTTTTCAGCCGGCTTAGGGTAGAAAGATGTGGGGGAACGGAGGAGAAAGTACAGGGTTGGGGCACAAGGGATTAGGAAGAGGGAGAGGTTAAGAAAGAAAACCAGTTCTTTCTGCCAGATAGAACATACGTAGCACCTCAAATCAGATACATTGCAGTAAGTAAAGGCATTTCCTAACCCAAGTAATTCATTTTGGATCATTTAATCCAATGGTTCTCAAACCTGGCTGTTCAACAGAATCACCAGGCAAACAGTTTTAAAGATATCAATTCCCAGATTCAATTCTACCCCAAGAAACTCTGATTTATAAATTCGAGGAGGGGCCCAGTCATCTGTCTTTAAAAATCTCTCCCGAAGATCACTGGGGTTTGTCTACACAAGACTTGGAAGGAAAACAATAGTTTAGCAGGAATCAGTCCTTGCAGAGCTCTGCAAATAGGGCTTCCATTTCTCAATTCAATAACAGCAAATGTAGTGAGAATCTATTCTGTGCCAGTGAGTTCTCTAAAAAATAAGAGCACAATTTATTGAGTAAGCTCATCTATATCTTTTAGGAGCTTACTAAGCAGACCTCTGTTTGGTGTTTCCTCTTGCCCGTTTTTGGCAAAAACTCTGTAACACGACAGATTCATAATTCCATAATACCAGACCCCACTGGTTCCCTTTTATGTACCAATTATCCCAGTTAGGGAACAGGGGTGATCTGGCTAACTTTGGCATCATTCAGAACTGAATTTGTATCCAAATTTAACAAGTCATCAACTATGGGACATTAAAAAAGTTACCTAACCTTTCTGAACCTTTATTTATAATAGGAGATAGTCATGCCTGCTCCTGAAGTCTGTTATAAGATTCAAGTGAGATCATTTAAAGTCCTTAGCAACCTGCCTGGTGCATGGTGTTTAATAAACGTCATTATTAGTAGTAGTAGTAGCCTGCTCCCTTGATCTCTAGAACTTGTCTCAAGGACCTGTGTCATCTAATAACTCTCTATGTTCATGGTTTTCCCACGTCCCAATGCCCTGTTTTGAGAACTGCTGGCCTTGCCTCTAATCACCTGTGAAGAAAGTAAGGAAACCATGCTTCCCTCCCCAGAACTGGCGCAGGTAGATGCAATAGCTATATTTATCCATCCTAATTCCCTTTCCTACCCCCCTCCCCACTTCTGTAATGTTAGAGTGATATAGTTGGAACTATACATGAGCACGAGTTTTCAGACTTTGGTGAGCAATAGGATAATCAGGAGCACATATAAAAGGTGCAGTTTCCTAGGCTGCTTGGCAGGATTCTGATTACGTGAGCCTGGTGTGGAGCACGGGCGTTTCCACTTTAACCCCCAGCTCACACTTTGAGACCCAGGGCTTTAAAAATTACGTAGTCCCAGGTGATGGATATGAACAAAACTTATAGTGGTGATCATTTCACAATATATATATGTATCAAATCACCATGTGGTACATCTTATGCGTATACAATGTTATATATCAATTCTATCTCAATAAAACTGGGAGAGGGGAGGACAGAGAATTACCTAGTCCCAGGGTAGCAAGTTGAAAAGCTCTCAGAGGCCAAGCAGATCACGCTTCTCACTAAGCCATGCCATCCTGGCTTACAGGTATCACTAATCATGAATCATGTTTGAAGGGGCAGAGTGCAAGGTAAAAAAAAGTTGTGATGCTTACCAAATAGTATTGGAAAGTACGTGTCTTTCTTTCTTTCTAGAAATTAAGTGATAATGCACAAACTGAAATAATTTTCTAGACAAATAAAATCTGTCTTTAAGCCCAGAAAGGTAAAAGGACTTGCTCAATGTTACCTGAGTAGTGGTAGAGCTGGGCCCAGAGCCTCACTTTGTGAATACTCTGGTCACCACGCCATCTTATTTCACAAGTGGACTCAATAGTCTCCTTCTTCTTTGGCCGATGAAATCTCAGACCCAGTGGGAGGAAAGGAAAAATAGCATCAAGAAAGTCCAGCTCAGAGGATTACTCCAGCCTGGACTCTTCCACCAAACAATTTTCTTAGAGAAAAGCAGCAAGAGTTCATGGAGGGGGTCTTTGCCCTGGGGCCCTGAGTGCCAAAACTTTCTCAAACTACAGACAAATGCTCTCAATTATTTTGTGATAGATCTTAACACTCTTTAAATGTTTATTTTCAAAGCAACCAAAAGCAGTTTGTATCCTTCCCAAGGGAACTACCCACCTGGTAACGGTGATCAATAACAAAAACTATCAGACTATACTAGTTCTTAAAGATGTCCCCAACATACCATTGAGTGGAAAAACCAAACTGCAATAAAAATGTAGACTGTGAAGCAGTGGGAAAAAACACATACATACATATGTATGTGTGTATATATATATATATATAATGAAGGGACAGGAGAACGTTTGGAAGGATATGTTCCTCTTAACAGTAAATACTTCCAGAGAATGGGACTGAGGAGAGGAGAGCATTCTCTTTTTATTTTATATATCTCTAAATTTTTGAAAAAACAATTAGAACGTCTCAGTTTATACATCTCCACAAAAATCAAACTACAGATAGTAAATAAATGGCAGTGATGAGAGCATAGTTATTTAATCTCTCTAAATCCCCACATAAAAACCGAGAGAGCAACAGAAAGCAAAACAAAAATCTATGGACCACATTTTGCAAAGCTAGGTGACAAGGTATCTCCATGAATGCCAGGCAGGGGAGAGCAAATCAGCAACAGCCAAAACATTTGCATAATTTCAGCATCTGTGCCAGAAAGCAGCAAGACCTCTGACAGACCACCCCCAAACGGGAAAACCCCCGAACAGCCAAGAGGAAAGGGAGGTGAGTCAATTTAAGAACACGAGATTAAACTGAGAGTTTGGCCTAATCCTATTAGTGGCTGAGGGCATGGGGCCCATGGTAAAATCTGAATCTTAGAACAATCTAACCCCTTAGCATCTCCTGACACTGACCAACCAGGGCTCCATTCTGGGACACGGCCACACACTAAGAGAATCAAAATTAAGCAGAATTGGGATAACAGAGTCAAGGAAAGAGAAGGTCCAGATCAAGTGGGGGAGGGAACAATGTCAGGAAGCTCCAGTCGGCAAGCCACCATCCTTTTAAACTATACTCGTATCTCCTAAAATTCTAGGAAAACCAATAGCACATAACAATAAACAACAGAGGGGCACGTGGGTGGCTCCATTGGTTAAGCATCTGACTCTTGACTTCAGCTCAGGTCATGGTCTCAGGTCCCAGGGTCGTGAGACTGAGACCCCATCAGGCTCTGTGCAAAGTGGGGAGTCTGCTTGAGACTCTCCCTCCCTCTATCCCTGCCCCTCCACCAGCTCGCATGCCTGCGCGCACACACTCTTTCTCTAAAAATAAATAAATCAACCTTAAAAAAAATAAACAACAGAAAAGTGTCAAGATTAAATCCAATAAAAGAAATCATTCTCCTGAAAAGGAAAATAAGAGGCAGAACAGCGTTTCTACAGATAACGTAAGCATACCAGAAAGACTCTAACTACCGCACTGCGCTCCCAAACAAACAGAAAACCATTTAAAAACAATACAAGACATAACAGAATAATAGAAACCAAAAATGGAAAAACTCAGAAATAAAGTGATAAAACTCATGGAAGAATTAGAAATAAAAGAAAAAATTCAGAAATAAAGATTAAATGATGAGGAACATCACAGTGAAAAATACCACAGATGATGCCTTAAGATAAATAAAAGGTGAAAAGAAGGGAATTTAAAAACCCCCAAAATATCAGGGCACTTGGGTGGCGCAGTTAAGCATCTGACTCTCGATCTCAGCTCAGGTCTTGACCTCAGGATCATGAGTTCAAGCCTGCACTGGATTCCATGCTGGGCATGGAACCTACTTTAAAAAATTAATTAATTGGGATGCCTGGGTGGCTCAGTTATTTAAGAGTCTGCCTTTGGCTTGAGTCATGATCCCGGGGTCCTGGGATCAAGTCCTGCATCGGGCTCCTTGCTCAGCGGGGAATCTGCTTCTCCCTCTGCCTGCCATTCCCCCTGCTTGTGCTCTCTCTCTCTCTCTGACAAATAAATAGACAAAAATATTTTTTATAAATATTTTTATAAAAATAATAAAATAAAAAATTAATTAAAAAAAAAGAGGGCTCCTGGGTGGCTCAGTCTTTAAGCGTCTGCCTTCAGCTCAGGTCATGATCCCAGGGTCCTGAGATCAAACCCCACATAGGGCTCCCTGCTCAGCTGGAAGCCTGCTTCTCCCTCTGCCACTCCCCCTGCTTGTGTTCCCTCTCTCGCTGTGTCTCTGTCAAATAAATAAATAAAATCTAAAAAAAAAAGAGAGAGAGAGAAAGTGACAAATACCAAAGATAAAATAAGAACATTGAATGTAAAGATAATGAGATATCAATACTCTTATCATTGGGAGAGATCCCAACTATATTGGGAACATAAATGTTTAGAAATTTTTAACTTTTTAGTTTAGCTTAAACTAAAAAAGATTAAAAGTTCATTCAATGCTATTGAAGTTATTTCACTAATGAGAAGCCAAACCCCCTTTCCTAGGGAAGGTATCCTCTAGCTTGTTACAAAAACGAACACTCAGGTGGAGAGAGTAAAATGGGTCAGAATCCCTTACATCTTGGACTGATCGAGATTTTATGCGTCCTTATGCAACGTGGGGAACCCTCTTTAAGAAAAAGAATACAAAAAAATTGCCTTATTTCTGTAAATTTTACAAAAACATGGCAGTTCAAGGGGTCCTAATTAAGCGTGGGAAGTCTACCTGTACCCATGCCTACTTCTAATGCCAGAATAGGTTGTCCTCTAGCTTTTTTTAATGATTTTTTTCAAAAAGACTTCATTTTTCCAGAGCAGTTACAGGTTCACAGCAAAATTATAAGCAAAGTACAGAGATTTTCCATATACTCCTGTCCTCACACATGCGCAGTCCCTCCCATTATCAAAATCCCCCGCCAGAGTGGTACCTTTGTTATAATCCAGAACCTACACTGACACATCATAATCACCTAAAGTCCATAGTTTACATTCAGATTTACTCTGGGGGTGGAACATTCTATGGATTTGCACAAATGTATAATGACATGTATCTATTATCATGGCATCATGCAGAGTAGATTCACTGTCCCCCAAATCCTCTGTGCTCTACCTGTTCATCCCTCCCCACCAACCCCTGGCAACCACTGATATTAGTCTCCACAGTTTTTGCCTTTTACAGAAAGTCCTTTAGCAGCCTTGCTGTTGCTGACACAGAATAGCTTGCCTTTATTTTTAACTTTATCCTATTTTCTATTTTTTTTATTCTGGTAAAAAATATGTAACACAATATTTACCATCTTAACTTTTTTAAAAAAGATTTTATTTATTTATTTGACATAGAGAGGGAGCACGAGTTGGGGGCAGAGGGCGAGGGAGAAGCAGACTCCCCGCTGAGCAGGGAGCCCGATGTGGGACTTGATCCCAGGACCCTGGGATCATGACCTGAGCTGAAGGCAGACGCTCAACCAACTGAGCCACCCAGGTGCCCCCATCTTAACTATTTTTAAGGATACAGTTCGGGAGTGTTAAGTATATTCACATTTTTATGAAATAGATCTATTCTCTTTCCTCTTGCCCCAGACTATCTCCTTTTTTGTACTATGTCTCTTAACAGCATCCTTATCATTCAGATTCAAAATCTCAGAAATAACCAACAGGTTCTGACGACTTCTATTCCACTTACTAACTCAGTCAGTTCCACCTGGAAGTTCTGTTGATTAAGTCAGCCTCCAAGATGTTTCTCATCTCATCAGTGTCTTCCTTCCCGAAGTAATAATTGCAAGAGTTTTATAAGTGATTCTCTTATCTCCAGGATCTCTCCTGGGAGACATTTTTTTAACCAAATTAACATTTTTAATAAAATTTTTAATCATGTTACTCCTCTGTTCAGAAAAAACTTCAGTGACTCCCCCTACAAAATAAAATCTGGTGTCCTTAGCCTATCATAGCGGGTTCTGCGTAAGGTGCCATAACTTGTCTTTCTAGCCTCATCTCCAACAAGCATAGCTTGATTTCAGGTGATCGGCAAGAAGAAAAGAGCCATTTTTGATGTACAAAGCAGAGAATGCATCCCTATCAAGATCATTCCATAACACTACTGTGACACTGATTTCATCAGTGTTCTCACCTCAAGAATGCTTTTCCAGGGGGCGCCTGGGTGGCTCAGTTGGTTGGGCGACTGCCTTCGGCTCAGGTCATGATCCTGGAGTCCTGGGATCCAGTCCCACATCGGGCTCCCTGCTCAGCGGGGAGTCTGCTTCTCCCTCTGATCCTCCCCCCTCTCATGCTCTCTCTCTCTCTCTCATTCTCTCTCTCAAATAAATAGATAAAATCTTAAAAAAAAAAAGAATGCCTTTCCTATCCCCAGACAATGTGAGAGTATGCACTATTGTGAAATCACAGGCAATAAAAATAAAATGTCCATGCTTCTTGCATGTCTGCATTATTTTCCTTTTGGAAATAACCGAAACATAACTTCTCTGGAAAATCATGGAACCAAAGTCCTGAAAAAGACTCTTCTGATCTGTCCACTTCTCTTTATGTCCACTGTTACCACTCCTAGCCAAACCCCATCTTCTCTTACCTGGACTACCACAATAGCCTCCGAAATTGTTCTCCCTGTTTCTATTCTACACCCCTCTAATCCATTCTTCACACAACAACCAGAATACATTTTCCCATAGTATAAGCCATATATGATACTCCCCTGGCTTCCCATTGTCCTTCAGATGAAATCCAAACACTTTGAAGGCTCTTTCTGATCTAGTTTGGTCTACCTCTTTGATCTTATCTCAAACTATTCTCCCCTCTTTGCTTACTATGCTTCAACCATACAGGTATTCCTGGTGCTCTGTACACCTGCCTAACTTGTTCCTACTTTGGCCCTTTGCATTTACTCTTTCACTGGAATTCTCTTCCCTGAATCTATGCCAGATGGCTCCTTCTTATCTTTCAGGTCTCACCTCATAAATTGCCTCCTCTGAAATGCCTTCTATGACCACACAATCTAAATAGGCCTTTTGGGGTGCCTGGGTGGCTCAGTTGGTTAAGCATCCAACTCTTGATTTTGTATATGTGCTGCCGAAGCGAGCACTCCAACTCTTGATTTTGGCTCAGGTCATGATCTCAGGGTCCTGGGACCAAGCCCCAAGTAGGGCTCTGTGCTCAGCAGGGAGGCTGCTTGAGATTCTCTCTCTCCCTCTCCCTCTGCCCTTCCCCCCTCTAATCGTGTGCATGTGCGCACATGTGCGTACTCTCTCTCTCTAAAATAAATAAATAAATCTTGGGGCGCCTGGGTGGCTCAGTCGTCAAGCATCTGCCTTCGGCTCAGGTCATGATCTCAGGGTCCTGGGATCGAGCCCCGCATCGGGCTCCCTGCTCAGTGGGAAGCCTGCTTCTCCCTCTCCCACTCCCCTTGCTTGTGTTCCCTCTCTCGCTATGTCTCTCTGTCAAATAAATAAATAAAATCTTTAAAAAATGAAATAAAATAAATAAATAAATCTTAAATAAATAAATCTTAATAAATAAATAGGCCTCTGATAATTTCCTATTAATTACCTTGTTTCATAGCATGTATCATCTGAAATTATTTTGTCATTTGTTCATTATGTATCTCCTCCCCCACCTCTGTAATATAAGTTCCAGGACATGAGTCAGTCTCTATTTTCTTCACAGCTGTATCCCTGTCTACAGACAGTTTCTAGCACAACACAGGTGCTCATTAAATATGTGTTGAATGAATGAAAGCAGGTATTCAAGCAATCTGAAAGCAGAGCAGCCTGTTCTCTCCTTAAATATCTCCAGAGAAGATTCCACCACTTTCTGAAAAATGAATTCCAGCATCCAGTAACTTTTAGTTGTTAGAAAGGTCCTCCTAATATCCAACCTAAATCCTTCCTAAGGCAATTGCTGTCTCTTCTTGTTTGGTCCTCAATGGAATCATTAAATTGCCTTTTTATAGTCAGTAATAAATTTGTTATTGGCCCTCTTAACACTAGTGCTACTTCTCACATTTTCTAACACCGTTCTCTTCTGTCCTTGTCAAAATTCTCTGGCTCAAGCTTCATTTGTGAGCCCAACACTGAATATGAATAGTACGGCTTGAACATGCCCATATAAGGAAATCTCAGCCTAAAAAAGTAGTCTGTACATCATCTCACCTCTTTCTTGATCTCTTTTTCTATAGGTTCTTCATATGAATTCATAAGGGTCTTTTGGGAGGATGCTTGGACCTTCTCAAGAATCTGTAGGTGCAAATGAGAAGTTGCAAAATACCTCAAGGGTGTAGATCCTAGAAAACCTTCCTCAACATGGCCGGCCCACCTGTGCTTCGGCACCCACACAAAGCAGGTCACATGTGCAAGGTCTGAAAATTTTTAAAAGGGGTGCCTGGGTGGCTCAGTCAGTTAAATGTCCGGCTCTTGATCTCACCTCAGGTCTCGATCTCAGGGTTGTGAGTCCAAGCCCTGAGTTGGGCTCCACTCTGGGCATGGAGCCTACTAAAAAATAAAAAATATATATATTTAAAAATTTATTTAATAAACGAATATTTAGTAAACAAGATAATAAGGACCTCCTGGGGTCCAGCTGCTCAGACTGATCCCACCTAAGCAAGGGGCCAGAGATGGGTCCTAGGAAAAGGCCCAGACTGGACCAAAAAGACCCCAAGTGCCACTTATACCAGCAAGACCCAGTACCATGGCTGACAGGTAAAGCCTAGTACAGCAGGGGGAAAGCCCCAAGAACCAGGATATGCCCCAGAGTAGGCTGCAAGGACCTGTCTTAGCTTGGCTGCCCCAATAACTCAGCCTGTACCGAGGTGATGACCCCACAGCCCAAAGTTGGGATGCCAGCCCCTCTTTGGCCTGGGACTTGGACCCCAGAAGGAGCAGGCAGCTGAAAGCTGGCCTCTCCCCTGTAGAACCAGGTTTTGGATATCTTCCCAAATGTATACCCCATGAAGACTTTGTCAGATAGAAAGAAAGAAAGAAAGAAAGAAAGAAAGAAAGAAAGAAAGAAAGAAAGAAAGGAAGAAAGGAAGAAAAGAAGAAAGGAAGAAAGGAAGAAAGGAAGAAAGGAAGAAAGAAAGAAAGAAAGAAAGACAAAGAAGAAAGAAAGAAAGAAAGAAAGAGAGAAAGAGAGAAAGAAAGAAAAGAAAGGAAAAGAAAGACTGATGTCAAAGAAGTTATTGCCTGTGTTCTCTTCTAGGATTTTTATGCTTTCAGGCCTTACATTTAGGTCTTTCATCCATTTTAAATTTATCTTTGTGTATGTCTAAGAAAGTGGTCCAGTTTCATTCTTCTGCATGTTGCTGTCCAGTTTTCCTAACACCATTTGTTGAAGAGACATTCTTTTTCCCACTGGATATTCTTTCCTGCTTTGTCAAAGATTAATTGACCATAAAATTGTGGGTTCATTTCTGGGTTTTCAATTCTGTTCCATTGATCTCTGTGTCTATTTTTGTGCCAGTACCATACTGTTTTGATGATGACAGCTTTGTAATAGAGCTTGAAGTCCAGAATTGTGATGGCGCCAGCTTCGTTCTTCATTTTCAAGGTTGCTTTGGCTATTTGGGGTCTTTTATTGTTCCAAACAAGTTTTAGGATTGTTCATTCTAGCTCTATGAAACATACTGGTAGCATTTTGATAGGGATTGCATTAAATGTGTAGATTGCTTTGGGTAGTATACAACTTCTTTCTAGATATGTCTGCTGAGGCAAGGGCAACAAAATAAAAAATTATTTGGACTACATCAAAATGAAAAGCTTTGGTACAGCAAAAGAAACAATCCACAAAACTAAAAGGAAACCTACAGAATGGGAGAAGATATTTTGCCAAAGATACATCTGATAAAGGGTCAGTATCCAAAATATATAAAGAACTTATAAAACTCAACACCCAAAAAACCAAATAATCCAATTAAAAATGGGCAGAAGATATGAATAGACATTTTTCCAAAGAAGACATACAGATGGCCAACAAACACATGAAAAGATGCTCAACATCACTTATCATCAGAGGAATGCAAATGAAAACTATAATGAGATATTACCTCATACCTGTCAGAATGGCTAAAATCAAAAACACAAGAAACAACAGGTGTTGGCAAGGATGTGGAGAAAGGGAACCCTCTTGCACTGCTGATGGGAATGCAAACTTGTGCAGTCATTCTGGGAAACAATATGGAGGTTCCTCAAAAAGTTAAAAATAGAACATCCCTAAGACCCAGCAATTGCACTACTAGGTATTTACCCAAAGGATACAAAAATTATAATTCAAAGGGATATGTGCACCCTGATGTTTATAGCAGCATTATCTATAATAGCCAAATTATGGAAACAACCCAAGTGTCCCATCAACTAAGGGATGGATAAAGAAGATGGGGTGTAGTGTATTATATATATAATGGAATATTACTCAGCCATCAAAAAGAATGAAATCTTGCCATCTGCAATGTGGATGGAACTAGAGTTTATTATGCTAAGTGAAATAAGTCAGAGAAAGACAAATATCACATATTTTCACTCATATGTGGAATTTAAGGGGAAAAAGGGGGCATGTAGGAAGCAAAAAAGACAGGCAAACCAAGAAACAGACTCTTAACTACAGAAAACAAACTGATGGTGACCAGAGGGGAGGTGGGGGCAGGGTGGGATGGGCAAAACAGGTGATGAGAATTAAGGAGCACACTTGTGATGAGCACCAGGTGTTCTGTGCAAGTGTTGAATCACTATATTGTACACCTGACACTAATATTATACTGTGTTAACTGGAATTTGAATAAAAACTTAACAAAAAAGAAAAGAAAAAGGAAATCAACCAATATAATTCATGTATTTTTATAATAAAGATAGATAACATGTTTATTCACTAGATGGATAAAATGTATAGGATAAAATTCAACATCATTCATAAATTTAAAAAAAATCTCTTATAAAACTAGGAATAAGTGGGAACTTTATCTGATAAAGCCTCTACAAAAACTCCCTGTATCAGGTATCCATCACTGCATGACAAATTACCCCAAAGCTTAATGGCTTAACACAATAATAAACATTTATGTTCTCACACACTTTCTGTGGGTCAGAAATTAGGAGCAGTTTAGCTGGGTGGCTCTAGCTTAGAGTTTCTTAGGAAACCCTAAGAATATTGGTCAGTACTGCAGGTGTCTGAAGGCAGGATGGGGGCTGAAGGATCCTCTTCTGAGGTGGCTTACTCACAGAACTGGCAAATTGATGCTGGCTGCTGGTGGGAGGCCTCTCTGCCACACTGACCCCATGGAGGGCTGCATCAGTATGCTCCCAACACAGCATCTGGCTTCCAAAAAAGAGCAAAGGGAAACAGCAATATCTATTATAAGCTAGTCTCAGAAGTCAAACTGCCATTTCCTCCGTATCCTGTGACAGAGGTCAGCCCTGTTCAGGGTTGAAGTGTGAATATCATTAGCCAAAGATTGTTTTGGGGGCAATCTTGGGGACTGGTTATCACGACACCATGCTGAGTATCTTATTTTATGGTGAAACATTCAAATTATCCCCTTTAATTTCATGAACAAGACAAAGGTTGCCACTACCACACTTCTATTCATCATTGGACTAGAGGACTTAGCTGACACAGAAAAACAAGAAAAAGAAACAAAAGGAAGAAATTTTCAGACCATATATTTTCATATATGAAAATTTTCATAGTCACTATTTTCAGACCATATAGATGTGTCAACATAGAAAAAGGCAAAAATATATACATTTATATATATATATATATATATATACCACAAAACATGGGAATTTAGGTGAATAATGTTTCTGGATACAAAGCCAATGCATAAAAATCAGCTGAATTTTTATATATCAGCAATAATCAGTTAGAAAATGAAACTTTAAAAAATGATTTCAGTTACAATGGCATAAAAAATATGAAGTACTTAGGGGTAAACCTAACAAAATACATCTATGACCTTGATGGAAAATACTATAAAACTTCACTGAAAAGCATTATAGAAGACCTGACTAAATGGAGGGCTTTATCATAGTTGTGGACTGGAAGATTCAGTGTTGGGAAAACGCCAGTTCTCCCCAAATTGATGTGCAGATCTAATAAATTCCAATCAAAATCTTCAAAGTGTTTTGAGAAAAGGGAAGAACCGACAAGGCGATTCTGAAGAACTAGATGGAGGGACATGCCATACAAAATATAAGGAAATATTATAAATCCCTAGTAATTGGGGTGCCTGGGTGGCTCAGCCATTAGGCATCTGCCTTTGGCTCAGGTCATCCCAGGGTCCTGGGATCGAGCCCCACATTGGGCTCCCTGCTCAGTGGGAAGCCTTCTTCTCCCTCTCCCACTCCCCCTGCTTCTGTTCCCTCTCTCTCTCTCTGTCAAATAAATAAAATCTTTAAAAATAAATAAATAAATCCTTAGTAATTAAAAATGTATCTTACTGATTTAGAGACAGACAATGTAACTAATGAAATAAAATAGCCCATGCATAAATGGAACCTTGGCTTATGATAGAGCTGATAGTAAAGAGCCATGGAAAGGATGATAGCTTTTTTGATAAATGGTACTTGGTTACAGGTGAAAAATAACTAAATAACTACCTTACCCCATACACAAAAATCCATGCTAAGCGAACCTGGAAGCCAATGTAAAGAGTAAACTATAATGGATCACTACATCAAAAACTAATGATGTATTGTATGGTGACTAACATAACATAATAAAATTAAATTAAATTAAAAATAAAAGAGTAGACTATAACATTTTTAGAACACAGCATCAAAAACTATCTTTACAACTGATGGGTAGGAAAGCATTTCTTAAAGAAGACACAAAAGGCACAAGTTACTACTACTACTACTACTACTACTACTAAATCTGTTTGAATCTCAGATGTCAACAATTCTACAAGGCACCATTATATTAAGAAAGGAAAAACATCGCCAATTAAATTGTAGGACATTGTTTTCTTATTACTTAGAATTTTTTATCTTACACTATTATAAACTTATTTTTTAATCTTACTTTTTTAGATTTTATATGCAGACATAAGAAAGAAAATTTGAGGGCAATAAACTAGTCAAAATATTCCTAAAATGTTTTCATATTCAGAGCCTGAATCTTAGAAATAGTTTTTGACTCCATTCTTGACAGCTGTGTTTTCCACATAGCAGCATCCTCTACCATCAGGAACCCTGGTGATGACAGCGCTTCTTTTGTTTTTGTTTTTTTTTTTAATCAAAGAGTATTTTGCTATGAGATTAGATAGTTATTTAATAAGATCTGTGTTCACTGTGGACTCGTCTCTGCGATTAGCCGTGGAGTGTTTCTTGTGCCAGTCTTTGGGTCGTTTTGTGGGTTATTTACACTGATTGGGGGTGTTATCTAGTTGTGTCAGTAGGACAGGTGAGCTTGCCTGCCATCTTCCCTGGAACTCTTCAGGATTTTCTCCCAAGCCAATGGCACCTATATTGCAAATTTTGACACTTCCTTTGACACTTCCTTGATTTACCAGGAATTGTCAACAGCATATTTCAGACAATAACCAGGATTTATAGTCATTTTCCGCAAAGTCTTTAAATAGTCTCTTGTTTGATGGGGAGCCTGGAAGGCTGTCAGTTAAGCATCCAACTCTTGACCTCAGCTCAGGTCATGATCTCAGGGTTGTGAGATGGAGCCCTGTGTCAGACTCCCTGCTGGGTGTGGAGCCTGCTTAAGATTCTCTCTCTCCCAGGATGCCTGGGTGGCTCAGTCGGATAAGCGTCTGCCTTTGGCTCCGGTCATGATCCCAGGGTCCTGGGATTGAGTCCCACATCGGCCTCCTTGCTCAGCGGGGAGTGTGCTTCTCCCTCTGCCTGCCACTCTCTCTCTCTCTCTGGCAAATAAAATCTTAAAAAAAAAAAAAGATTCTCTCTCTCCCTTTCCCTCTGCCACTCCCCTCTCTTAAAAAAAAAAAAAAAAAAGTCTGTTCTTTGAAATGTCAAAGAATTGCAGTTGTCCAGTATGAGATCAGGAGTCACAACCAGGTCCCTGGATAGGCAGGTAAGAACAATTACACCATGACTTGTTGCCTGGCTGGCGGGCATCAGTTGTAAGAGATGCTGTATTAGTTTCCTATGGCTCCCATCCCAAATTACCACAGCTGTGGGGCTTAAAACAAGGCGCATTTATTCTTTCATTTCGGGAGGCTAGAAGTCTGCAATCAGTTTCATCAGGCCAAAAGCAATTATGGGCAGGGCCATGTTCCCTCCAGAGGCTCTAGGGAGAACCTATTTCCTTGCCTTTTCCATTTTCTAGAGCTGCATTCCTTAGCTCATAGCCTCTTCCTCCCTCTTCAAAGCCCAGCTGCAGAGCATCTTCAGATTTCTCTGAACTTCCATTGTCTGTCACATCTTCTCCCTTCTGCCACTGCAATCAAACTTCCCTCTGCCTCTTCCTTAAAAGGACACTGGCAATTACATTTTAGGGCCCTCCCAGATAATCCAGGATAATCTCTCCATCTCAGAATCCTTAATTTAATCAGGCTTGCAAAGTAACATTAGCCATATAAGGTAAGCGTCACAAGTTCAGGGTTTCAGACATGGATGTCTTTGGAGGACGCTATTCAGCCTACCACAGATGATAAATGTGAAAAAATATGCATCTATGAGTTGATGAGATGTGATAATATCAATAATGGCTAATCTGCTTTTGGGGCACCTGGGTCAGGGGATGAGTCAAATAGGTAAAGGGGATTAAGAGGTACAAAAAGAAAAAAAATAGAAGGTTCTAAAGTTGAAAACAAACATGAAGTACTATGGAACTCATAAATTTATATATAATCCATTGTGCCTAAGACATTGAGATAACTCTATTCTCCAGTATCAAGGTGATTAAAGCAGCAACACTTAAAGAAAAATAAAATAAAATATAACCATGAAAAAACCCCCAGCAACACTTAAGTCCAAATTGGAATAAATTTAAAAGTTGCCAATTCTTTTGCTAAACTGAAAACAACCCAAATATTCTGCAAAACAAGGGTGCTGACAATTTATATACCTGACAATTTATATAATCTTCCTCCTTGGAAAAAAAAAGAGAGATCTTTAGGCCCTTGTATAGAAAGCTGCATAATATATTATTAAATGAGAAAAACAACTTGCAAAATATAATCTATATAATCCCATTTTGGTGAAAATTTTATATACATATTTATATTCATATATGCATATTTTAAAACCTGTAAGATCATCTAAAACTTAGCAGTTGTTATACTGGAGTGCAGAGTAGGAGGTGGGTCATCAAAGAGGATTTGTACTCCTTATGTATTTTTGTCATGTTTAAAATTTTACAATACAAATGCATTAATTTTGTACAAAAGATAAGGGTATTAAAATTTCCCTTTGTGGGAAAAAATTCTGAGATAGTGGGGCAGTGAGTCAAGAAACTTGTTTTAAATTAACTCTTTTTTCACAAAAAAAATCACCCAAGTGTGTTCTACCTCCTATAAATTTTTTCTATCCCCTGGGGATTAATTCCCTAGTCAAGTAAATGGAAAGAACTTTGTTCCTAATGTTGTCAGGGAAGAAGTCAAGATTGAAATTCAGGACTCATTACTCTTTACCTTCCTAGGACTTGACTCTAGGTCTTAAATAGACTTGGCTGCTTGCTTGCTTGCTTTTTCTTTCTTTCTTTCTTTTCTTTCTTTTCTTTCTTTCTTTCTTTCTTTCTTTCTTTCTTTCTTTCTTTCTTTCTTTCTTT
>NW_027397082.1:19728173-19736119 GCF_003265705.2 Callorhinus ursinus | reverse complement strand
TTTCTTTCTTTCTTTCTTTCTTTCTTTCTTTCTTTCTTTCTTTCTTTTTTTCTTCTCTCTCTCTTTCTTTCTTCTTTCTTTCTTTCCTTTCTTTCTCTTTCTTTCTTTCTTCCTTCCTTCCTTCCTTTTTTAAAGATTTATTTATCTGAGAGAGAGAGAGAAGGCGGGGCAGACGGAGAGGGGAAGCAGACTCCCCTCTGAGCCAAGAAACGCGGGGCTCCATCCCAGAAATCCAAGATCACAACCTGAGCCTAAACGGAGAGTCAGAGGCTTGAGCTCAAACCAGGAATCTGAGGAGTCAAACACTTAATGACTGAGCCGCCCAGGTGCCCCCAGCTTGCTCCCTTTCTGAATGACAAAGGACAGAAAGATCTAGGAGGGTACGAACTTTTAGCTGTAAGATGAATAAATTCTAGCGATCAAATGTACAGCATGGTGACTGTAGTTAATAACACTGTATTGTGTGCGTGAAAGGCACTAAGACAGCAGATCTTAAATTTTCTCACCACACACACACACACACACACACACACACACACACACAGTAACCATGTGAGGTGATGTGTGAATTAACTTGATGGTGGCAATCACTTCACAATATAATATATACATATATCAAAACATCACGTTGTACACCTTAAATTTATACAATTTTTATTTGTCAATCATACGTCAATAAAGCTGAGGGAGAAAAGAAGAGAGAACAAAGGCCCTGAAGTTGAGTGGAAGTCAAAATCTACTAAGCTTATGTCACACTTAGGAATCACAAATAAAGGCCTGGTCTGGAAGATTCCAGGTGGACAACAAAGTTAGTCCGTCAAAAGACTCAGGTCAAGAGCCCTCAATCATCCAGCCTATTCTGAATAATCTGACAATGAATTAATCTGATAATTCTTTCTTTTCCAGTTGAGTTTGCCAGTGTAGATCTGGCTGGAAAGGGTTCTGAAGAGCGAGCACCAAGGATAAAAGGTAGAGAACATAGACCATTGCCTCTGGGGAGCCCTCAGGAAAGGCCATGTAGACGCGCATGCAGGAGATGTGGCCACGTGCAAGTAAGTTGGGGGCCCTTTGAGGACCCCGGAACTGTGACTGAGGTGACCCTTCCTCTCTAGTGCACAAAAGGGACAGCAACTCAGAGATGGCTGAGCAAGAAGCTTCAGTGCCCTACTTGCTTCACCACCAGAGTTTTAAGAGGGTAGGGTTTTGGCTACCTCCTGAAATCTCAACCCTTCTTTGAAGTTCAAATTCTACCCTCTTTAGAAAACCTTCCCTAAATAAGCCTATGTGATTTATAGTCAGTTTGAAGCAACTTAATACCTTATTAAATTACACTCTTACATTACCACCTTACTGGGCTATAAATGTCTCGAGGGCAGAAATCATGTTTTGTCTTTTTAAAACGTCCACGATGCCTAGCGTCGGGTTGAGAATGTAGTAGGTGTTCAACAAGTAAAATGTTCCACGGAAAAGTTGAAAGGAAGAAACCATCAGGTTCCCTAAAGTAGCCCAAGCTTCTTTCTAACTTACGGAGGTGGTTGGGTTGAATCCCCCACATTCTCACATCGGAGGGCTGAGGTTCACCCAGTGCATGGTACATTTTTCTCTGAAGAAAGCTACTCTGAATGCAGATTAAGGCTCAAAGCCCTACAAAGGACAACCGGGAAAGCACAGTCCCTCCTAAATCCCCTGGGGGACCAGGCTCTCCTCCCTGTGAGTCTGCGGGTGAGTGTGTATGGGTGGGGGAGGTCGTGGTTGGGCGGGAGGGCGTAGGCGAGAGGGAGCAGAGAAAGCCCAAGCGGTGACTGTGTGCAGGGGGTTTGCCATGTCTCCCTTCCTCCCCCCCTTCTTTCTTTGTCCTTTTCCTCCGTGTTCCTCTCTTTGTCTCCCTTTCCTCGTCTCCTTCTTCTGCATTTGTCTGGGAGGATCCTGGAGTGTTCTTTTGATCGACTCAATCTTTCTCTGGCACTTGAGTTCTGATTGGCTGAAGGACTTAGAAGGGGGAAAAAAAAACTTTAATTAAGTAGATAATCTCTTCTTTGGAAGTTTGGCAGCTCCATTTCACCTCCCCTTAACTCTGTTTGGGATCGCTTACACACCACGAAAGTTGGGACTTGAGGAGAATTCCATCCCACTACCCCTGAGGAGTATATTTCCCCATCTTGTCTGTCTCCCAGGTTTTTAGAATTTTCTATCTCTGTTGCTCCAGAGGATTATGTTGCTTACGAAGCCTTCTGTGTGTATCTTCCTTTTCACCTGTATCCTCCGACTCAGCTACACCTGGTAAGTAACCTGGACTCCCACCTGGAACTGGGACTAGGTAAATGTATGTAATATGTGGGAGAGAGCTCTTTTTCATTTCCCGAAATGTAGGAAGATTTGGGATCTCTCCTAGGAAAAACTGTTCTATGGAGTAGGGGCTCTTCCTAAATTTATGGCTGATTTCAGGAAATCTTTAGGACCCTGACTAATAAAATAATAGATTTAAAAATAGATTAATAAATTGCTGTACCACAAATATTCTAAGTGGTTTTGGGAGAAATGGACAGTAGCCCCCCCCCTTTTTTTTTACCAAATCCTGATGTCAGCATTGTGAAGAAAAGGAAGGTGGCTCAAAGCAAGTTCTACTGTGTTTGAATCTGATCTTTGAGGTGAAGGCTGGAGACAAAATACAATGGGATCTTACTTTGCACTTTCTGACTTTACTTGTTTCAGAATATTCCAAGTAACTACTCACATCGTCGTGTCTTAGAGATAAAAATTAGCTTGATCTGTTGAGTTGGTATTGGGTTAACAAACACGTTTGAGATAAAATATTTTAGAAATCTAAACTTTCTACAAATTTATGTAATGTATACAATTTACAAACATTTCTAAATTGCTCAAGAAATGAGGCAATGTTGGTGAAAGTGCTTTGGAAACTATAAACCACCTCACAATGATAGGTGATATTATTGTCAGTTTTGTTTAGCTCTTGGGAATCACATAAAGTATCTATATATGGAAATGTTAACAAGTAACTACGCAATGAAATACAAAAGACAGACCTGGGAAGTGCAGGTTGCTAGGGTGTTTGGAGATATACTGAGATATATAAGCTCAGTCTCTTCTTTATCGGTTTGCATTGTGACCATTTAACCAAGGTATGAATCCAATTGCTACATAAATTGTTGATGAAGCAAGGATAGGGATTTCTTGCTGAAATCAGCTTCCCGTGCCAAGAACGTATTCTTATCATAAGCAAGTATAGCCATCTTTATGAGAGAGTTGGTTAAGAAATATGCCAAATTTATACAATGATTTGCAAGTTAAGGCAGTCGTTTGCAACACTTCCGATTACGAAATGAACTACCAAATAATTGGTCAATTTTTAACTGGCATTTTAATTAAATATTTCACATTCAAAAGAAAAGTCTGTCTTTTTTCCTCTCATGAGAACAAAAAGACAAAAGGGAGCAGAGACTATTTCAGAGCATTTCTACTGATGTTCATGGTATTCTTCAGCTGATTCAGTATCAGCAAAAGAGAAACACGAGATTCCTTTCCCCAGTCACCAGGGCAGTGTGAAGAATTGTTCTATAAAAAATACCTTTACTGTGTGTTCCTTCCCTGCTGGAGGGGGTCATGTTCATTTCATTCCGATACTGACACAGCCACACTGAAAGGTGGCTGGGTTGCTTGTCTGTCCAAATTCAAGTGTCTGGATTCAAAAAGAAAAAAGAAAAAAGAGATGTGAAAGAAAGTTCTAATTTAAAAACAGGGTTTAAGAACCCCTTCTCGCCTTGCCTGACTTTGAGGAGAAAATGTACGAATCTCCTGTATAATGCAATTAGATTTTAATTGCTTTTTCTCTCTAAGCCCTAATTTGAATTAAACATTTACACTTTGCCAAGAGTCTGCTTTTGGTAGCATTTGAAGAGTGATTTTTAAATTTAACATTAAGTCTTGATCATTCTTATAATGGAACTATCAGGGTTCTGCATAAGGTCATCTTCCCCTTTGTGCCATGCAGAGAAATTTGACCAACCACAGCCTTTCAGATGTTTCTCTTAATACTTCATTATCAGCCTTTTATGTAAGGACCTCAAAAGCATTTAACAAATAGAGAACCACAATTTCTGCTTGGCTGTTCAATTGTAGGCTTGCCTGAAATTACTGTCAAAAAAGTCCATCAACAGAAGCTCTTGGGCTTGAAAGGAGGAAATAAAGATGACACTCACATACAACATGTAGTTTTACTTGGGTTCTCAAGGCAAGATGACTGGAAATTTTTTTTAAAAAGCATTCTACACTGTTTCTTCTTGTTGGGACACTGCTGAGAATTATCCTTTAGTAACTTGAGAAAAATATTTTCTTTGAATCTGTTTTCCTTAATCCCAGCGGCTCCCAAAAAAGAGAATGGGAATGTGATATACAGCTAAGCAGATAGTGATGGTTATAATGGTGGCCAGAGAGGAACCAATTTGACTTTTCATTTCCAGTACCCTCACTCATCGGGCATGAATGGGCCTAGAACACGTTTTTCCTTAACTGTTGCCTTCATTTTACATCAAATGATGTCTCATAATGATCCTAGGTTTTGCCCGATTCTGTCCATTTCTCCTTTCTCTCTCTCTCCCCTCCACCTACCCAACCTGATGACCAAATCAGAAAGATGCACTGGGACACAGAGGTTAACTATGGTTCTGCTCTCATTCTTTCCAAAGCATTTAAACAGTCAGTTTCTTTTCTGCAGTAGAGCAAGAATTTATTGAAAATCTTTGGGTTTTAAGGCAGCTTTTGAAATACACTGTTCCTTGGTTAGCTACATTTATGTATTTAAAGTAACCTTTCTATGACCTTTCTATGAATTTCTGTGAAATTTCATCTGATAGGGACTTGCAGAACCCCTGATCAGCAAGGGCTTCAGTGAGTGTAGGGGGTTGTCCTCCCTCCATTCTCTCTCCAAGCATCATCTATAGCTAAAATTATTCTCCACATACATGTGCTACTATTTTTCAAATGTATATTATGAACAATAAAATACACACTTAAAATTACTGAATTCATGATAATTTGTTGTCAAGTTTAAGTTTTTTCACTAACAGATACAAAAAGAACAAGTGCAATCAAGTGAGGATGCACTAAACTTTGTTACATTAAAAAGAAATTCTCATCCTCAGAGAGGCTGGGAATCTGAAGTTAGGGAAATAAAAGGTAAGTGAAAGCTGCTTTGGAATCTGGAAAATAATATGCCAGTATCAAAGGGTCGCATACCAATAGCTGCCCTGATCAATAAAAAAATTCATAACCCATGAAAAAACTTGGGATTCATGGGGTAACTCTGAGAGGGATTAGGTTAGTAGCTGCACTGTTGGAGGTCCTTCTAAGGGCTTGAGACATGATCACAGAAGTTTAACTCCCAGTTTTGTCATTGATTTGTCAACAACTTGAGCCCCACATTTTTACTTTCAGAGTCTCTATACTTCCTGCCATGAATAAAAATAAGTTAGCTAATAATAATAATTAATTAGTTAACGATATTTATTACTATCATCATCATCATTTACAAAGGCTAAGAGGTCCTGGGAAGAGACACTTCATTACAGCTTTTCTTACAAAACCAGTTTGTATAAATAGGGCAGATGCTCCATGATGCATGTTTATTTTGTGCATGTGGATGATAATATGACACAAAGAAGGATCTCCTTAAAAAAGGATCAGAAGAAAAGGAGTTTCAATCCAAACCCTCTCTCTTCCATGGAAAGAGTTTACTTTTTTCTCTTTTTCCCACCTTGGGACAATTGGTTTAATGCTATATATTAGGCAATGCTATTCTCTCTTGGGACTATAGATACAAATCCCTTTTTCCTGGGCTCCATTTACTCTTAGCTTTTTTTCTTTTCCAACTGATATGATCAAGTTCTCTTAATCTGCTTGATGTTTACTATTATTAAAATCAGTTAGGACATTTAGAAAGGATTTTATTTGTTCACATTTTGGGTGAAATGTTTTTTGGCTAAAAGATTCCAAAGATTCCACTAGAACATTGCCATCTACTCATCTTTGAAGACTTGGTTTAGGTATTCCCTCCTCCTGGAAGGCTTCCCAGGTTCAATTAGCTACCTCTTCTCTCTGCACCCATTATATCCAGTGGCAGGTTAAGCCACTGTGGCACTTGGTATCTTTTATTGGAATTCTGCTTTTGAATCTGTCTTCTTCACTAGCCCAGAAACTCCTCTAGGATCAGACACCTTGCCTTATCTATCATTGTGTCTCTTATGTGGAAATTAACCACAATTGTAATAATGGGTAACTTGTTATGTAGGCAGGCACTGTTGTTAAGTGCTTTACAAATCCTTATATTGATCCCCAAAGTAGATTCTATAGTCATCTACATTTTACAGGTGAGGGAACTGAGGCCCAGAGATCTTAAATAACTTGGCAAGATCACCTAACTCGTAATGATCCAGATGGAACTTGAACACAGAAAATTTGGTTGTTGAGGCCTCAGCTGAACTACTATGCCCTATTGATGAATGTGTTTTGAACTGACCTTTGCATGTAAACTATTTTACATAAGGGAAGACCATGACAGGAAACTTTAATCTTAATTTAAGCTTACTCTTTTCTTTTCTTAAATTCAGAAACTTCGAGAAGGAGGTATCAGTTCTCAGAAGTAGAGCTTTTTCATATTTTCTAGTTTAAAAGTAGAAGGTTCCATGGTTTACTTAAGTCCTTACTTTTGTATTGCTATCGTCTTCTGAAAAAGGGTAATTTAGAATTAGCTTTGGCTCTGCCCCATATCCTGGGGCAAAATCTACCTCAGGAATAATGATAATGCGAACCAACACTTAGTACATGTTCACTACGTAACTGGCCAAAGACACAAAACTTGTCAGTGGTAAGACAGGAATTTGAATCGACAGCACGCATGGCTTTTCTCCAATAAGCCCCTCTGCTCCAGATAGGACCTTGCTTGGTTTTCCCTGCCCACATTCATAGCTCAGGAGCCAGAACACTGGACCATGGTCCTTCCTACTGTGGCCATCCTTCTTTCTCTGACACTCCAATTCTTCTGGGAATTTTTAATGATATTAACAGTAGTCTGATCCACATTTAGAAGACTGGCATTAAGAAACAAAAGCTTGTACCTGACTGGTATTTTTATGTTTAAAAAATTAGTTCTGCTAGCTTATTTAAATGATCTTACACTTATTTATCCAACAAAATTTTTAAAAAGATTTTATTTATTTATTTGACAGAGAGAGACACAGCGAGAGAGGGAACACAAGCAGGGGGAGTGGGAGAGGGAGAAGCAGGCTTCCTGCCAAGCAGGGAGCCCGATGCGGGGCTCGATCCCAGGACCCTGGCATCATGACCTGAGCTGAAGGCAGACATCTAACGACTGAACCACCCAGGCGCCCCTATCCAACAAATTTATATTATTTCATTCTGTTATTTCATTCCTTTCATCTCACTGAAAGCTGTCTGCAGGCTCTTTGATTTGGATTACATGTGTACCTTCTTTTGCCAAAAACCTCAAATTACCTGTTCTTTTCAATGTAGTGGGCTTGTGCTTATTTGAAGATCATTTAAAAACTATCTGTACTGCCTCGGATGTTAAGGTTTCCTGTATAGCATAAGAAAGCTAGCTCTGACGATATTTTCCTAAGGATAAAGACCCATTTTTGTAGCACATCTTAGGACCTGCAGGAACCCAAGAATTATTGTGGTATCCTCCATTTCATTGTTCTTCATGTAACAGCTTTTAAAGAGACACTTGGAATCTTTAGAGCTCTTTTGACTTTTGATTCCCCTTACATTCAAAGTAATAGGCAGAGGCAAAAACAAATTCCCCAAGATCCCCAATTCAAACATGTGACAGGGAGATGTAGAGAATAATACAGTGTTGGTCTTGAAAGGAGGGAAGGAAGGAAGGAAGGAAGGAAGGAAGGAAGGAAGGAAGG
>NW_027397082.1:19563824-19728163 GCF_003265705.2 Callorhinus ursinus | reverse complement strand
AGGAAGGAAGGAAGGAAGGAAGGAAGGAAGGAGCGAGCACCTGAGTGGTTTAGTCGGTTGGGCATCTGCCTTTGGCTCAGGTCATGATCTCAGGGTCCTGAGCCCTGTGTCGGGTTCTCTGCTCAGCAGGGAGTCTGCTTCTCCCTCTCCTTCTATGCTCTCTTTCTCTCTCAAATAAATAAATAAAATCTTTAAAAAGAAAGAAAGATAAAGAAGGAAAGAACTCTGTTCTATCTCCATCAGAAAGGCAGAGGAGAATTCATAGGGCTAGGAGAGAGAGATCAATATAATTTTTCTTAGGATAAACCATCACTTTGCAGAAAGCAGATTTTTTATCCTAAGTAAAAGACTAGCCTGGGGGAAACTGAGCTCAGTTCACATAAATAACATTCCCCATTGCCTCCCATTGAAATACATCTACACTCGGAGGGCCTCTCAAAAGAAACCACCATTCACTTTGGACAGATTCTCTAGTCTCATTATAAGCCAAACTTTTATGGCTTGTTTTTCTCAGTCTTTATTGTAGGCTCTGGTTATTGATCATATCATTTCTCTGTATGCTTCTTAGGTCAGAGTTATCTCTAAGCCAAGAGCAATCAGACCATAAGGGGATCACTTAAATTCACCATTACCTGACCAGTCCAAATTCACTTTTGGTTGTTTCCCCAACTTCAGCATCCTCTGGAACCAGCACAGTATAAGGCTGTGTTCCAGTCATCTCCATGAGGCCCTGTAAGTGGGCCAGTAGTTCAGTCTTTCTGTATAACTCCATAGATGAAATTCTTAGGTTTTATAGGCCAAGCTTAAATATCCTGCCTTATGAGAAATTTCCTCTTCATTCAAAACTAATTCTCTTTTGCTGCCATAAATCTCAGTCCTTTCCCTTTACTCAAGCTCTTCAGGCTCACCGTATCTGACTTGAAAGATTCCATTCCACACCAGGAGCCAGGATAATACACAGTGAACCATATTATCCTGTCTGACATTTCTTCACATTAATCCAAGGTGTCTGGTGGAGCCTACGCTGCATAAATTATTGGTTCAGAAGTAGTGCATTGTTTAATTTTATGTCATGGAAAATTTCATTTTTTCAACATAGAGAGAACAGCATATAATGAACCACCCAAACTCTGCTTCAACAGTTATCAACCACTAGCTTATCTTGCTTCATCTACACTTCTGTCACATTTTCAACTGCATATATCTCTTTGCCTAAATCTTCTAAATACTACCATGGTTCAAAATTGGAAAAAGAGCAATAGGAAAAAAAAATCTCCCATCCTGCATCTGAGAGATCTAGAGTCAGTGACTAGAGTGAATCTTGGAGAACATACAGATATGGCCAACTGCCCTTGGGGAGAAAAATCAAGAATAAAAATTAGTAAAAAGAGAAAATTCATTCAAATACATATTTGAGTTTATTTCTGTTTGAGCTGTGGCTGATTAGCAAAGGCAACAGAAGTGAATAGTTGGATTGGATTGAGGACAGAACATTTTTACCATCTATTTAGATTCAGTTCCATTAAATAGTAAAAAATGATACTAAAGTGCCAAAACTTGTCAATTTTCTCACCTTGAACTCTTCACCTAGTTGTTCTGTAGGATAATTCTTAGAGTTACCATATACACCTACCTTCTTGATCCTGAAATAAACTGGTATTGTATTCATCAGTGCAGTTGAGAACATGAATATTTTTAAAGCCTATACTACAGGGACCAAAGTAACAAAATCAACAAACAAAACAAAATTCTCTGCCTCCATAATGATCCTGGCAGAGGTTCCTGTAATCCCAGGCTTTCTGGGAACAGTGGCTTGGGCTGTTCCTTAGCAGCTTTTGCTTAGAGGCCACAGAACAGAGAAAGAATACAGCTTATTCCCAGTTAGAGTCCTCATTTAAATGCTAAGTGCTGAAGTGCTTTTTTGTAGCTCAGCGTTTCTCAGCAGAGTTTGCCACAATACATAAAGAAGGAAGGAAATAATGACGAGGAAGGACAGCCTATCACTTTATAAAATATCCTGGAATACACTTGAAATTTTAGTTTCAGAGGAAAAGACTGTCTCTTGAAAATTTGTGATTTGCTCGGGAAAGAATCTGCCTGGGATTGTTTTGCAGAGACCTATAATACACAGTTGTCCCATCAGCTATTGTATGGTCTTTGCCAGGAATTATTTGGCACAGGCTGGATTTGAGATAATGTGGGATTTTATTATAAATTTTAATATGACTTCTACTAAAACTGATGCATCTGTTTAACTTTTTTTTTTTTTAGCTAAGTGGTTTACAAGACTTCTCTTTTTTGTATGTTTTAGGGTACTGCAGTATAATATGGAAAATTTACATTTATGAAAAACAGTTTGAGAATTATTTATAGGCCTGAATTCCTTTGGAAGAAAGAGACATAGATAAGGGAATAGGACAAAAACAACACGTTCCTTAATTTTTTTTTATACTTATCTTGGAAAAAACCTTCACTTGGCCCCAGTCTGCACTGCAGTCATGTCTGTCTTTCCTTTCAATGCCATCCTCCCTCAGTGAGTCTTCACTGGCGGCTTTCATTTCATAACTGCTCGTTTGCTGTAACCTTGCTTCTGTTGCTTTGCTCCTACTGGGACAGATCTCTCCACTAAGATCACCTTTGTCCCTTCTGGACAGATTTTTAAGTAGAAGGCAACGTGTCTTCGAAATTCTGGATATTTCTCTTCCCTTCGAGACTTCAGGTATCTGTGCCTTCTACTTTCTAATCCCTTCCTCTAGCTAAATGGGAAAGAGCCTGATTTCAATTATTTGGACTTTACAATGGATAAGAATTAGTCATGCTGTTCACGCCTTAAAAAATGTTTGCATCTTAAATTTAATTCTTTCTAATTGTACAGCAAATTGCTCCTAGTTTAAATATCCTTGGGTATTGTCAGAGGGGGTAGTGAAAAACTTCGGGCCGATGGGTTATTATTTCAGAGTCATTCGTAAAGCTTGCCCTCTATGTCATTGTGTGTGTGTGTATCTCAGTGTGTGCTGATGAGCATGTGTCCTGTGGGTCAGATGCTGTAAAGGATGGAGAGAATCACACGGAAACTTGCACAAAAAGAACCATCTTTGGGCTCTCCCTGGCCCGAGACATCTTGTGAGTTCCAGGAGGTGAAAAGCTGGCTGTCACACATTCATTGAAAGAGAAGTTGCTTCCCTGGTGCACCTTCTAGCTACAGCTCCAGGCGGCTCCCCTACTCTGGATCCTCCCCTTAACCTGTTCACTCCTTTCCCATTCTCTCTTTGTGTGAGATCACCAGACAGAGATCTGCAACTGCATTCATTCCCTGCCACTTCTCTGTTTCCCTGGGCTATCCCCCCAAGTTGTAATCAGATGGTCTCTCCTGAAGTAGGGCAGCTAGAGCTTCAGAGACTTTTTATGGACCTCGAAAGATGAGATTAAAGGGTAGGGAGAAGCCATACCTATTATTCAAAGACTTGTGAGGAAAGTGAAGGGGGGCTGCCAAATAAACGAGGGGATCAGAGTACACTGAGTTGAAAGTTTTGGGCCCTGAGAGGAAAACACTAAATTCTGGAGACTTACATTCAGAATTTTGCTTTTTAAAAATATGTGGGGGAGGGGGACACCTGGGTGGCTCAGTCTGCTTTCGGCTCAGGTCGTGATCTCAGGGTCCTGGGATGGAGCCCCACATCGAGCTCCCTGCTCAGCGGGGGGTCTGCTTCTCCCTCTTCCTCTCACCCCTGCTCGTGCTCTCTCTCTCAAATAAATACATAAAATCTAAAAAAACACAAAACTATACAGGTTTAAAAATATATATACACATGTGTGGGAAAGGCAAAAAGGGAATCCTAGCTTCAATCTAAGCTACTACGTTAACCATTGGGATTCAAGTGTATCAGAGCACACTTGGCAAAGTAGTGCTGGCCTGTAAGAAGCTTGCTGCGTGAGACTGAGTTCTTCACTGGGAAGGGACTCTCATACTCAGGGGTGATGGAGTCCAGCACATGAACTTGACCTCGTAACAAGGTCCTGGCCATGCAAAGGAAGAAGTAAGTCTGAAGACAGCATAGTGTTTGGTACTGCTGCTCCTGTGTCCATCTGTGCCCCAGACCATGTACAATCAGGCATGTGTTCTCACCACGGCTGCTAAACTGCTAAGTACACAATGTGATGTGCAACAGACAGCCTCACGGGCTACGCTACTTTGGAAAACTCCCCCAAATGGGAAGAAATTGTTGAAACTAATTGGATAGTGGTTTAAACTGCTCATCCACAATTAGACATAACTACCAGAGAGTGGGAACTTGCAATTTTCTGTGAACTTCCTAAGGTGGTAAAATAAATTTCTTCAAATGGTATCAAGTGAAGAGGAGCTTTAAAATTAGGGTGTATGGATCTATGGATCATAAATGTTAGGTAAGAAAACACAAAGAAACAAAAGAAACTTGGAGACTTTCCAAGAGCTAAAAGAGAAGCTATGGCATTTGTATTTGGGTTGATCTAGAGTCCCTCCCCTCCCGTCCCAGCTCCCTGGGAAAAATTGTTGCTGGTGATCAGGCTGATCATGAAATAGGCAATTCAGGAGGTAATATAGCTCACTAGAGAAGCTGCACAATGCTGAAAGCTGTGGGTGTTTGAGCATTTACACTGCCCTAGATCAAAGAATTTTGAATTGTGGTTAGATCATGGTTGATTAGAGCCACTGAGGTGTTGCAAGGTTAGAAGATCTATAGGGCAGAGAAGCAATGGGAAAATGATAGAAAGTCCATAGGACTCTGCTCTAGCATTACCCATAGCTTCAAAACTACAAATGCATCTGTATCTGGATGGTTGTTTAACAAGAACTGAAAAAGACATTTAGTAATTAGGAGACTAGTAAGGACTTAGGCACCCATTGAAATGAAGGGGAAAGGACTTGTAAATGTTGACAGTAGGGGAGCTGGGCAGAAGGCAGTGAAAATGGAGAAGAGGACATGATTTAGCTAACCAGCCTAGATGAGGGCAAGTGACAGCAGAAGGTACGGTGAAACATTATTGTGAGAGCTGAGAAGGAATGATGGAGAGAGAGAGATTATTCCTCTCCCAAATTCTTACTGTTGGTAAATTAACTTGGGAGAAGGATGAGATGGCATTAGAAGCTTATAGGAAAAAGTACAAAATAAAGACTGAATTACAGACTCATTGATGACAGTGGGTTGATGACAAGAACGTGGAGGTGGTCTAAGAATATAAAATCATAGCTATGCCGTTGAAGACTTCTATGAATGGAGGTAGTTAGCATGTTTCCTAGAGGACAGCTGGCCCCTAGACAAACACTCAGAATCCTTGGGGGCACATTCCACCCCCCAAAATATTTTATTCCTGGTATAACAAAAGTAAGCATAAACAAGTCAGTTACAATTGCTAGGGAGAAAAAATAAAATACTATAGTACCAAGAAAAACTGCAGGGAAGGAAAGAGATCCCCACGATTTTAATGCTCAGTGCAGTCAGAGACCCAGCCCCTCAAGGCAGTGACCAGAGAGCGCTGTGAGAGCTACCAAAACCAGAAGGTACTCCATCCAGAAACAAAACAAGAGAATGTCCACCAATTTGTTACTGTTACAGTTGGAACAGCCCTTGTCTAGAAGACTGAAGCAATAATTTAAGCTTTCCAAGTCCTCAAATTATTGCTTAGGTATTAGATGCCTGTTCTCCACCTGGACCAGTGTTTCTCCAAGTGGACTCTGAGGATCATCTTAGGAATGTGTACATACAGATTCCTACCATCTATTCCCCCCATCACCAATGCTCAATAAGAGTCTCTGGAATTGGGGCCCAAGAATCCTCATGTTTAATAAACTCCCCAGAGGATTCTTATGGACTCTACCAGCTAATCCATGTGGATTAATTTTCAAATGCCTACACTGAAGTCTATTCTCCAGATCTCTGGCATTCCAGATCATGTATGTGTGTATGCATGTAACATTTAATTTTTATATATTTATATTTTATATATTTTATATATTTAAATTATAATTGTATTTTTAAAAGATTTTTTTATTTATTTGACAGAGAGGGAGAGAGAAAAAGCACAAGCAGGGGGAGCGGCAGGCAGAGGGAGAGTAAGAAGCAGGTTCCCCGCTGAGCAGGGAGCCCGATGCAGGGCTCAATCCCCAGGACCTGAGCTGAAGGCAGATGCTTAACCGACTGAGCCACCCAGGTGCCCCTATCAATTTATTTTTATATAAATAACATTTTACAGATTTACAGAGGTTTGCAAAGAACCGTACAGGGAAGTCCTATGCACCCTTTCCCCAGCCTTCCCCAGTGTTAACATCTTATAACCATAGTCATTCTTCCATAAAGCTTATTCAGACTTCCCAGTTTTACATACAACACTAAAGTTTGCACTCCATTGTCCTAGACTGATGGAACACTTCAAAAAAAAGTCAAAGCCAAGACTGGCACCAGGAGACAGGAGGTAGAAGAATCCAGTCCTGTCTAGGCCAGGCACTAGGCCACCTGACAGTTAAAGGGAATTGGTGGAGCATGGTTGTTGCTTATACCCTTCACCACTGGGACTCACGGGAAGGCCACAAGCAGATCTGGGGAGATGCCTTCACCAGAGCCACCTTCTTTGGGCATCCGGGGATAGAGGCAGGGCTAGTTTCAGTTAGAATCTCATTGAAGAATTATCCTGCTTATCTGGCAGGAGAGTCCCATCTATTTGCTTTTGAGCCAATGGAAACTGCCAGCTCCCAAGGTAATAAAGAGTCTTTCCTAAATCAGAAAGTGCACTGGTGCTTATTCTTGAGGGAGTCGTTATAGGGATGGAGGAGGTCCAGTGTGGGTGAATCAATAATAGCCAGTGTGCCAAGGCCAAGGATATTGCTCTTGGGGGGACAAAGGCACTTTTAGCAGGAGGTCACTGAAAGCTGAGCCCAGGAAAGGTATCAACAAAACACTAGAGAAAATCTAGTTGATACTTTTCTTAATCACCCATTTCTTTGTGAGGATGGCACCTTCTGAAGGGGCTCCAGGCTGGGCCCACTACTTGAATTCTGCATATATGGGCAGGTCAGGAGAATTGGCAGGGCTGAAGACTCCAGAAGTTTATCTAAATAAGTTGGAGTCTTCCCAGGATAGCATTTGCTCTAAGGGAAGGGAATCGAGAAGATCCCAGCAATGAAGCTTGTCACTGGAACATGTTAGCAAGCCCTTCAGTTTTAGTCCAATTAAGGAGGTTGGAGGGTGACTAGGAGGGCCTGTTACAGGCAAAACCTGAAAGAACTATTTTACTAAAACCCTATAAGACCGTGTACATAAATGGCAGTTTTGATACATAAATGGAAAAAGCAAAACCCTAAAATGGATTAAAAGACATTTGTCCCTGTATTTAAAAAAAATTAATAGTTGCTTTAAAAGAAGTTTTAGATTCACAGGGAACTTGAACAGAACATATAGAGTTCCCATAAATTCCCCCCTTCCCCCACGCACAATTTCCCCCATTATTAACATCCTGAATTAGTGTGGTACATTCCTACTTTTTTATGAATTGAACCCAGTCTAAGCAGCAACAGTCCTCCCCAAAATATGCCCAGGGGATGTGGTGGTACCCAGATAAAGCAGAGGACAGGCCTGGCAGATACAGGTGCCTGGTGGACATACAAACAGAGGGAGGGTTGGAGCAATGGAAGAATGGAAGAGCAGCAGAGACAATGTGAGAGTTAACTGAGCTTGTTTATGAGTGTGTGCAAAACATCACTAAGACCTCCAAGAAATACTGATCAAGAACTTTTCAGGGATCAGGAGTCCTGAATTAGCAGGTGGGAATAAGAGCAAGAGAAATATGGGTTGCGGAGAAGCATAGCAGTGAAGGAATACATGCTCCAGAATCACACTGACTAGGTTCCAATCCTGGCTTTACCACTTAACTAGCTGTGTGATGCTGGCCAACCACTGTATGTTTCAGTTTCTGCTTCTGTAAAATAGAAGACATTATAGTTTCTACCTTATGCAGTTGTTATGACAATTATACGAGCTTGAAACATGTAAAGAAAGCACTTAAAGTATTTTGTGTGCACCGGATAAACATTCAGTAAATAGTACGGTACCTATCCCATGGGGTTGCCATGGAAATTAAAAATGATGATACAGGTAAGGCACTCTTTTAGAAGAGACATACTCAATAAATGTCAGCTATTACTGTGTGATGTAAATTAAATTTTAAATGGTGTCAGTATATATACTGGGAGACTGTCCAAAGGAGAAAGAATTACAAAATTTTTATTTGGCAGTATAAAAACCAAACTAACTGCAGTTATTTATGTAAATTGCTTACCACTTATGTCTAATTACTATGAAGCACAATCACAATTATACATAACATGAAGTGTGTCAGACTGACTTTGCTAGAACTTTTGATGATAATACCAACCTCTGTGTACGTATGCTTAGTGTTCCCTGTCTGTTCCTCCTGCGGTATGATCATCTGCTAATGTAGCACGGTCGTCTGCTCACAATGTTAGAAAATTAGTGGGAGCACTGGCTTGCCAGACTTCCTTCTCACACCCTTCCCCAGATCTTTTTCAGTCCTTATTATCCTACAATTTTCTGTTCATTCTGATGATCCTTCCATCCTTTTTTCAAAACCCTTTAGTTCAATCCATTCTTAAAGAGCGCTTACTCTGTTCAAGGTATTGTAGTGGGAGCTGGAAGATGATACAAGGATAACTAAGGCAATCCCTACTTAGAGTCAAGTAGTAGGGAATAAAAGGAAACCTTACTACAAGGTGGAAGAAAGTTGCTGTGAGTCTTCAAGAAGTGCTGGCTTTTGAACTAGATACTTAAGTAAAATTTTTATACGGAATTGACTATTCTGGACATTTTGTATAAATAGAATCATACATCTTATGAAGTAGAGAAAGATGGGGGAGTTGTCATTTTAAATAGGATGACCAAGGAAAGCTTTAGGGAGAATGACACATTGGATTTAAAGGATGAATGCAGGTAAAGGAACAAACTATGTGGCTATCTGAGTAAAAAGCATTCCGGGCAGAAAGAACAGCAAGTGCAATGGTGCAGAGACTGGAGAGTGCCTGGTGTGTTGGAGGAACAACAAGGAGACCAGCGTGGCTGGAGCAGAGTAAGTAAGGGGAGAGTAGTACGAGATTAGGCATTAACGGGGGCCAGATCGTATAGGATTTTATAAACCATGATAAGGGTTTGGCTTCTGCTCTATGTGAAATAGGAAATCATTAGAGGATTTTGAGGAGAAAGTAGCAAAATTTGATGTACATTTTATTTTTTAAAAGATTTATTTATTTGAGAGAGGGTGGAGGGTGGGGTGGAGAGAGAATCTTCAAGCAGACTCCCCACAGTGTGGAGCCTAACATGGGGCTCGGTCTCATGACCCATGAGATCATGACCGGAGTTGAAAGCAAGAGTTGGATGTTCAACCGACTGAGGCACCCAGGTGCCCCTGATCTATATTTTAAAGGGACTGATCTTTAAATGGACCAATCATTTTGAGAATAATATATGGGAGAATAAGGGTGGAAGCGAGGAGCTCAGTCAGTAGGCTTTAACAATAATCCAGGCAATGGGGTGCCTGGCTGGCTCAATTGGTAGAGCATGCGACTTTTGATCTCGGGATTGTGAGTTCAAGCCCCACACTGGGTGTAGAGATTGCTTAAAAGTAAAATCTTAAAAACAAAACAATTATCCAGGCAAGAGACAATGATAGCTTGGACCCAGTGATAGCAGTGACAGCGCTGAGAACCGATTAGAGTCTGAATATAATTTGAGCCGGAGTTGGCAGGATTTGATGACAGAATGAATATGGAATGTGAGAGAAAGAAAGGAGTCAAGGGTGATTCCAAGATTGTTGTCTGACAACTAGAAGCAGGAACTGTCCTTTACCTAAGTGGGGAAGACTACAGAAGGAGGTTTGGGATGGTGGCAGCAAAGATCAGGAGTTAAGTTTTGGATGTATTAAGTTTGAGATGCCCATCAAACACTGTAGTGGAGATGTCAAGAATATAGTTGGATATGCAAGTCTGGAGTTCAAGAAAAGGTCTGAGAATTGTTGGGAGGGTAAGGCACAAGCCTTTTGAATGATACTCAGTCTGTGTAGTATCTTCAGCAACTGTCCATATGGGGAATGGGAAGCTTGTACTTTGTCTAGGAGCATGCTGATTGTACCATGTTCTATAGAGCTGCCTCCACTTGGTAAACATATTTTATATCTTCTACTGTTTATTAGCATTTTGCCTCCAATCACATAATTGTCCCTAGGTAATACCCATACAAACACATAAATTCCTTTCTCTCTGGCTCTCTTTATACTTTCTAACATCACACACTGACTATGTTTTCTATAACCCCTATTATATTTTACTCCCCAATAAAAAATCTTGCCATTGTCTCATTAATTAAGAACAAGATCTTCCTCCTTTGGTATTCACAAGGACACACAGTCTTTTTTTTTTTTTAATTGAGATATAGTCAACATATAACATTAGTTTCAAGTATACAACAGAATGATTTGATATATGAACATACTGCAAAATGATCATTACAATAAGTCTAGTTAATACTAGTCTTTTCTTAATACTGGATGGTCTGGATATGAGGAAGCTAGCCATAATGGTTTGAATATGCCTGCAAATAACTCCGGGGTTAACAAACATTAATTAATGGAAATGTCCACACAAGGCCTAGATAGTCTTGTCCCATGGCAGGTGTTCAATTAAATCTAATTGATTAACATTTTGGCTCAGCTAGCATATCATACAAACCTTTACATATTGTAGGGTCTTGAGAAAAGAGTCCTCTATTACCTCCCCCCACCCCGCTCCCCTCCGCCCGTGGTTCCCTGTGATTCCAACTTAGTATCCTCTCACAGTGTGTCTCTTCACCCAGGCTCATGGCAAAGCTTTCTCTTTTGTCCACCACTTGATTTTTGTTTTGTTGCTGTTTTCTTTCCTGATACTGTCTATCCTCTGAATGGGAACTAGCCTCCGTCTGGCCTGGAAATGTCCAAAAGTCTTTGCAAATTATGCCTAACATAAAGATTGCCTCTGTGAGCCAGAGCAAGACTCTCTGGCGTTACCCCATTATAGCCACACACATCCCCTATCCCTAGCCCCTGGCAACCATTAATCTATTCTCCAGCTCTATAATTACGTATTTCACAATTGTTACATAAATGAAATCATGAAGTATGTATCTTTTTTTTTTTTTTTTGAGAGACAGAGAGAGATAGAGCATGAGTGGGGGTGAGGAAGAGAGAATTCTAAGCAGGCTCCATGCCCAGTGGGGAGCCTGACACTGGGCTGGATCTCACAAACTTGAGATCATGACCTGGGCAGAAATTGAGTCCGAGTCTGATGCTTAACCAACAGAGCCACTCAGGTGCCCCAAAGTATGTATCCTTTTGAGATTGGCTTTGATCACTTTGTATAATGTCCTTGAGTTTCATCCACGTTATTGAATGTATCAATTAGTTCATTCCTTTTTACCACTGAGTAATGCTCTGTGGCATGGATGTACCACAGTTATTTTATCCACTTACCCTTCGAAAGGTATTTGAGTAGTTTCCAATTTTGGGGTGTTATGAATAAACTGTTATAAGCATCCATGTACAAGTTCCTGAGTAAAGATAAATCTTCATTTCTCTGGGATAAATGCCCAAGAGTGGAACTGCTAAGTTGAATGGCAAGTCCATTTATTTCAGTTTTGAAAGAAATGGCCAAACTATTTTCCAAAGTCAGATTATTTATTTTTGGAATTTAATTATGACTAAGGTCCTAGAAAGACACTCTACTATTTACCTCTTTCTGATTAGAGAACTATTGAGTCCTATGGAGTCCGATGGATTTGGATTCAATCCTGCTTCAATCACTTATTATCTAGGTGAGCCTGAACAATATATTTACCTTTTTGAGTCTCAGATTCCTTATTTAAAAAATAGGGATAATAGGGTGCCTGGGTGGCTCAGTTGGTTAAGTGACTGCCTTCAGCTCAGGTCATGATCCTGGAGTCCCGGGATCGAGTCCCACATCGGGCTCCCTGCTGAGCAGGGAGTCGGCTTCTCCCTCTGACCCTCCCCCCTCTCATGCTCTATCTCATTTTCTCTCTCAAATAAATAAATAAAATATTTTTAAGAAATAAAAAATAGGGATAATAATGGCCAAGAGAGTAAGAATTTAACAAGATCAACATGTAAAATACTCAGTAGAGTGTCGGTACACAGTAGTGAGTTAATGCTCTCTCTTCCCACTCCATGGCAAAATAATAATCAAATATTACTCCCAACATTTTCGGTATTTGAAATTTTAAAAATCAAAAGAAAGCATAATGTTAGCTCCTTTTTTTTTTTTTAAGTAGGCTCCACGCCCATCATGGAGCCCAACGTGGGGACTGAATCATGCTGCTGAGATCAAGAGTCAGGCATTTAACTGACTGAGCCACCCAGGCGCCCTAATGTTAGCTCCTTTTGTACATATGCTACTAGATAAATTATCTTTAATAGATTTCTTATGCATAATTTTTCGTTGGCAAAACCATTTTCATCTCTTCCTATCAATTATGTTTGCTGAGGTAATGCTTATAATGCTTGGCAACAGAAATGAGTTGGTCTATCTCCATTATGCTCTATGGTTTTTCTCTCTTCTAGGTCAGTGAACAATTTCCTGATGACTGGTCCAAAGGTAAGAAAAAATGTCCTTTGACTTATTTGGATTTCACTAATCTTAGCCTCTTGACTGAAGACTATACATGTCAATTTCTTTTCATTATGTCCACATTTTTTATTAGCTGTGTATATTAAGGAAGGAAAAACCGTGGCACAGAGAAGGTTAGGGACACACCCAAAAGAACACAGCAAACTAGTGTCAGGGCAAAGGCAAGAACTCAGGAGTATTGATTCTGAATTTATGGCCAGAAGTTCCAGAGCCACAAAAGTCAACAGCCTTTCCCAGGTGCCAGGCTGCAGCCACACATCCTTCTCAGTGCAGTGGTAGGACACAGTTCTCCATCTTTAAAATGCTGACATTGTACTCCATGATCTCTAAGGACAGTTCCAGCCCCTAAATGTTCTTTTCTAAGACAGTAATAGGATGAGAACAGCTGAAAATCCATGAATTATGTATTTTGGGCTCCCTCTGGAGAGGCAGAATAGTATTGTGAAGAAAGGCTAGTGAGGTCTAGAGTCTGGCAACACTGAATTTCATTCCTACTGTTACCATTGGCTAGCTGTGGGGCCTTAAGTAAACTGCTTTACTTCACCTCTCTGAGCCCCAGGTTCCTAATCTATAAAAATGGTACCTATTTCACAAGGTTATTTGTGATGTTAAATGGAACAGCATATTTAAAGTGCTTACTCTGTCACTACTTTCGAAGGAGGGGTGAGTGGGCAGGAAAAGAGATGCATAGCCAACTTAAGGGCAAATGCCTCCCAAGTTCAGAGGGGAGTCTGAACTTTGACCCCTGTGTTTCTGTAGGCTTACCTGATCTATTCCAGCAGTGTGGCAGCTGGTGCCCAGAGTGGTATTGAAGAATGCAAGTATCAGTTTGCCTGGGACCGATGGAACTGCCCTGAGAGAGCCCTGCAGCTGTCCAGCCATGGTGGCCTTCGCAGTGGTAAGGAAAGCCTTGGCCACAGCTCCCTGGACCCCCTGGCCACAGGTTAGAGCCCCACTCTTCAGGGATGGCCCCCTGCTGCTTCTACATCCCCATCTTAGTCCTCACCTGGTCTCTGCTCTCAGGTGATCTTGTCTCTGGGATCTTCTCTGTCCCTTCTCCATCTCCTCCTTCTTACTTATAAAGCTTTTTTTCTTTCTTCCCAACACCCTCACCGCTCAATGAACGGACCTTGTCTCACCCCTAATCCTATAATATCCTTTGCCTCCCAGTTGGCTAAGGCCTTCCTCACAACATAAAGAGCATCAGGAGGTAGGTAGGAGTATTAATTCTTCATGCCTCTTAGCCCCTTCCTTCAGCAGCTCAGCAGAGAGGTACAGGACAAGTGGGGACTGACTTGGACACCAGATTCCCAAGGAGAAGAAAAAGAGTGGCCGTGCCAGTAAATGAAATAGCTGCCAATCAAAGGTGCTCTTCAGGATTTGCTGGCCCGTGCCTCTTAGACTTCAGTATTTCAGGAAGAGAAAGGCTTGGGTTCTTTAAAATCTGGCCTTCAGATTCATCTCCCTCCCCATTTCTCCTCTGGCTCTTTGCCACCTAAATCCTTTAGAACCATGTATGTCAACAGTAATCTAGCCACCTAGTCATAATGTGTGACCTGAAAAGATGGGAGGGGAGAAGTGTAGCGCTGAGACCGAGACTGGAGCAGACCATGGAAGAGAGTAAGGTGCATTATAAAGATGGGGAAACAGGATGGAGCTGGGGGTGGAGGGTGCAATGATGGCGTTCAAGGAAGACAGCGTGACTGGTACTCTGAGGCGCAACCCCTGCCTCTGACGCACCCATTTTTGGTTCCTGCCTGCCAGCTAATCGGGAGACAGCATTTGTACATGCCATCAGTTCTGCTGGGGTCATGTACACTCTGACTAGGAACTGCAGCCTTGGCGACTTTGACAACTGCGGCTGTGACGACTCCCGCAATGGGCAGCTGGGTGAGTAGAGGTGTGGTGGGTGGCCAGGGCAGGCTGGCAAAGTTAACTACGAATGAAAAGTTCCATGGGGTGAAGAAGAGTTGTGTTCTTCTAAATCTGGGGAAAATCAGGGCCGCCCAGTTTAAGCCAAAACCCTAGAGTGACAAACCAGGCTCAATGTAGTTTGGCGCCCTCCTTCTCTAAGTGAGGGGTTTCTTTAAACACAATAAAGGAACAACACTCCCTATGGATTCAATCCTGCCACTCTCTCAGAATAGGGGGAACATCATTCCATATTGCTTGTCCCTGTTTCCTTCCTGCTGTCCTCCTCTTGAATCCTCTCTGCCTTCCAGCTCAACTTCCAACTTGGTTGGTCCATATTATTTCTACTGCACCTCTCTCCCGCCTCTCAATGCTGCCGATTTCCTCTCCTTTTCCGGGCCATTTTGTGGATGTCAATCACTCACCAGGCACGGACACACTCTGCCCAAAGACCAGCAACAGCGTGTAGAGGGCCAAGCCGCCAGGATCTTGCAGAGAATCCACTCTGCAACTCCTTAGGTCATGGAGTCCCGAGCAGGGGACTGGCTGAGGCTGGAAGTGGAAGCGCAAACAGGGCCTAAACAAATCTCGGCGGAAACTGATCTGGAGACAGAGCACTTGCCCAACCCCAAACCCAATCAGAAACAGTAGTCCAGGAGCTCAAGCCCGCCTGCTCAACGACCTTTTCTCCCCTTGTACTCTTCCAGGGGGCCAGGGCTGGCTGTGGGGAGGCTGCAGTGACAACGTGGGCTTCGGAGAGGCAATATCCAAGCAGTTCGTCGATGCCCTAGAGACAGGACAGGATGCCCGGGCAGCCATGAACCTGCACAACAACGAAGCTGGCCGCAAGGTGAGTCCTGCAGCGCCTGGGGTGAGGCAGCTGGCTCCATCCACCAGCCCTAGTGCGGACTGCTCTTCAGTTCATTTAGCAGACTGGAAAAGCGAGGGACCAAACCGGCCAGCCATGTGGACTAGCTAGAGGCCTCACAAGCCCCCCAGCGGCCGACTCCCCACCTCCTAATCCCTGGCCAGCTCACTCCCAGCTCTCTCCCCAGGCGGTGAAGGGCACCATGAAACGCACGTGTAAGTGCCACGGTGTGTCAGGCAGCTGCACCACGCAGACCTGCTGGCTGCAGCTGCCTGAGTTCCGCGAGGTGGGCGCGCACCTGAAGGAGAAGTACCACGCGGCTCTCAAGGTGGACCTGCTGCAGGGGGCTGGCAACAGTGCTGCGGGCCGAGGCGCCATCGCCGACACCTTCCGCTCCATCTCCACGCGGGAGCTGGTGCACTTGGAGGACTCCCCGGACTACTGCCTGGAGAACAAAACGCTAGGACTGCTGGGTACCGAAGGCCGAGAGTGCCTGCGGCGCGGGCGGGCCCTGGGCCGCTGGGAGCGCCGCAGCTGCCGCCGGCTCTGCGGGGACTGCGGGCTGGCGGTGGAGGAGCGCCGCGCCGAGACCGTGTCCAGCTGCAACTGCAAGTTCCACTGGTGCTGCGCCGTCCGCTGCGAGCAGTGCCGCCGGCGGGTTACCAAGTACTTCTGCAGCCGCGCCGAGCGGCCGCGGGGGGGCGCGGCGCACAAAGCCGGGAGAAAACCCTGAGGGGCTCCTCCCCCCCTTCGTTTCCCCATTTGTCCTAGGCTTCTTTTAGAGATCCCAGTAATAGAGGAACCTAGGGAATGCCCCCCCACCCCCACCCCGGCCCGGCCCGCATTCCCCTGCCCAGGGATCCCAAGAGGGAGAGACGCCGCCATCTCTCCAGAGCTTGCCACTTTCCAACCCTTTCCCCCGATTCCTCTGCGCTCTCCTCGAACTCCGTCTGCATCATCCTCACCGGCCACACTTAGGGCTGAGAACTCCCAGTCCTGAGATTTTGAGCTATTGATCTTCCCTGGACTAGGATGAGAATAGGCGTTCCTCCCTCCCCTTCCTAGCTGCCCTAACGCCTGACTTGGCCTATGGAGCCTGTGGAAGAACACTTCTCGGATATGCAGGGCCAGGGTAAAGCCATGCTTTTCTCTTTTTTCCATTTTCTTGCACCCCTCCCCCCATTTTTCTGCTGCCAGGTCTCTACCATAGCCACGTCTTTTTTTTTCTACAGAGTTCCTTCCGTGCTCCTGATTCCCTGCTAACTGTTGGCAGACACCCCAGCAATCTCTAATGCTTTCTCTCGTTCCCTTTCCCTGAAGAAAACTGTGACAAAACTGACCGCGGGAAAAGCATGTCTTTGGGGCTTGTTTCCTAGAGGCAGGCCCTGAAGATGGAAGAAGTGGGAACCCTAGCGGGCTGACTCGCTGGAAACCAAGGATGCTACTCATCCTCGTGATACCATGTCTCCAGCGGACTTCACCAGGCAGGCAGTGACCTAGTGACCTTCCTAGACAATCACCCGAGGTGCTCCAGGCATACCCATAATGTCTAGGAACTATGTAAGGGCAGATTACCAGTCATTTCCTACCCCTTAAACTTCTCCCTGCTCCTAACCTATTTCTTCCTCGCAACCAAATTTACCTCTTCTCCTTCCCCAAAGGATCCTTGTTTCTCTGAGCCAAGACTGAGCTAAATAAAGCCCATTTCCCATTCAGACCCCAGTTTGAGGAAGGAGAAGCTGGGACCTTTCCTTTTTTGCAAACCTGGATCTCAAACAGGCAGGATTCAGGGCACTGGATACTTGCCTTCAATAGGTAAACTTCCTGCAACGAAACTTTCCATTTGGAAGCTCAGCACCTTGAACTTTAATTTATTGCAGTCACTGTGATATGTGCCTTCTTTTCTAGCTATTGAACTTATTCTTGGGGACATTGGGGAGGGTGGGTGGAAGATATAACATCTAGGCCCTCTCTTCCCTCCCCCCTTGCCAGAACACTATCCTCCCTTAAGCCTCACTTCCACGATGGCCTAAGTAGTTATGCTGGCCTGACTGAGGCTAATCTGCCAACAATTAGTGAATCATCCACATAAATCTTCCCTCAATAAATACATTCACTCAGTAGCTAAGAGCTCACTGCTTGTGTACTTGAGACAGAAGCAGTACAGCAGGGACTTGCTTCTGAAAGAGGGCTCTGGAAAGGGAAGAGTCAATCCCTGACAGACTGTCTGTAACCCAGGGAGCTTCCCAGCCATCTCCCTTCTCCCAAGCTGGTCATGGGTCTGGACACGGGACAGCTCTTTAGGAGAACTGGTCAGATGCTGGACCATCTCATCCTACCTCCCAGAGTAGGAGAGAGCACAGAGATGTGGCTCCAAGTAGGTAACAGGGGCTGAGGCTTTAGAGGCCAACCCAGGAGAGTGAAAAAGACTCCTTTTATATGCCAAATTGGGACAGTGGCCAGGTCAGACTCTAAACCCCTAGCCTCATCCCTATACATCCTCTGGTCAACTAACACTTACTGAGGGGAGAGGCTATGTACCCTTCCTCACTGGGGACACACTTCCCTTCACGGTCTCCTAGTGACCTAGTGACCTTCCTAGACAATCCTAGCGCTTCATTTCCAGCTCTATCAGCAAAAGGCCTTTTTTGCTCCTTCCCTCAGCCTTGATCTGGGCCTCGTGAATCTCCCCACTTGTCCTTCCCTAATCAAGTAGCAGCATATATTAACCTGGCTGTCCCACTTGGCAGAATTACTTGATAGTGTGCAGTAAGAAAACCTGGCAAGGCAGCTAGAAAATATAAAACTACAGGGTTGTAAAGGAAAACTGCATTCTCCAGGAGGTCTCGTAGCATAAAAGTAGGAGAATTATTGTGCTTCATATTTGGTAATTCCAGGTCAGTACTTGAAACCAGTCATGCTGCCAGAAAGTTCTTTCATAGGTTGTTGTTTTGTATTCCCAAATGGATATAATTGATACCAGATTCATCTGAGTTCTATAAAGAAAACATTATTGAGCTACCTTAGATCTGTATTGCTTTTTTTCCTCTCTTGCATTATCCATTCATTCATCTGGTCATTCAGCCAACACTGGAGCGCAAATACAGTGGTGAACAACACAGCAACCTCCTTGCATTCATGGAGTTTAGGTTCTCTCTTACACTCAATCACCAGGGCTGTGTTCCCCTTTGCAAATATGGACAACTCCAGAACAGGCTTGGGAAGACACCTTGGAGGTCAGCTAGTCAAACCTTTTGTTTTACAGATTAAAACTGATACTGGAAAAGATGTCTGTCTTGTTCAGGCAACTAGTAAGTTACCATGGGGTACATACTGGAACCCTGGTCCCTTCCCTCCTCTTGTGTACTCTTTAAGGCCCATCTGTCTCCACCAGAGAGAAGCAGAGGGAGATTCTGCGAAGTGACAAGGACACTGGGTGGGGGGAGGTGGGGCGCAAAACACTGTCTCCTTCCTGTCCCTGGCCTGTGAGCCTACACACAGGCAGGGCTTTCTTTTCTTGAAAAGAATCCCAGCCTCAACTGGCCTTAGCAGCAGGTTAGGGCAAAGACAGAGCCAGGGTCGTGCTCAGCCCTGGTGGTGCTGGTGATGGTGGGAGGGGAGGGCAGGCCAGGGCACCCGCCTATTGTGGGTCTGGATTGGATGCTTCCACTCATTCATTTCCTTTTAATTAACCCGCATTCCTGGAGGAGAAATATTTATGTTGGCTCCCATAGAGGCAATCCGCAGACTGGAAAGAAGGGGGAAGAAAGCCTGTCTTAGCAAAACAATATCTCTAAAGAGCTCAAGAAGAGAAAATAAGAGAACAAAATGCCATTAAAATAGCCTTCTACCCCCACTGGAGTCAATGAAAACTTCATTTCACATGCTAATCCCCCACTCCGCCCATTCTCTTCTCACAACACCTTTCCCGAAAGTGTTTGGGAAAAGTCTTCGCAGTCAGTACACAGCTCCCTGCAGCTCAGACTTCTCCTTGTGTTAGTTCAGGGCCCCAAGTGGGGCTCTCACTCCAGCAGCGGCTTTTTTCTCCCCCCCTTTAATTTAAACAAAGACTTCGGAGTTCATCAACCTCCCACTGAAATTCACAGCTGCTGAACAAACTAATCCCCTCTCCCTGCCTTTCTTCCCTTCAATGGGCTCTTGGCTTCAAAGACACTTTGGGAAAGGACTTTGCTGGGGCTCACACTGCTTCATCAATAGAAGTTAGTGCAAGTATTATCTGAAGAGCAAGTGGCTTTACAAACAAATACTGCCTAACAATCCCTTCCTCCCAAACACACACATCTAGCCCACAGACATGATGGGATCTACAACAGGATTAGAGATCGTACCCCCGGCTTCACACCCAGCCCCTTTGTGCAGCTGAGCTCGGCCCTGAAGTGGTGTGAGGAAAACCCTAGAGCTGAACGTCAGGCACGGACGGAGACATACACACACACACGCACACACACACAGACACACACACACAGCAGAGTGGCCACAGATGCTGCAAGGCTTTCTCCTTGCACCTTCCTTTCTTCAACTCTCGAGACTCCTCATGTGTCCTGCCTCACTGGGGCACAGGGAGCAAGAACAAAGAGTCTAGGAAGAGAGGTAAGGGCAAAATAGGACCCAGAGGAGACAGTAATTGGGAGATGACTGAGAAAACCAAATCAAAGCAGCTTTATTGCCCATTACGTACATCAGTGCTTCAAATGCAAAGTTCAACCATGAAAAGTGCAGCCAAAGAAGGCAGCCCTGAGACATGTAGGGGCTGAGGAGAAGGGCCTCCAACCCTTGAGGAGCAGGGCTAGAAAAGTCTTTTGTTAATACGGCTCCTATTCCAGAACTGGGCTGATGATCACAGAATGAATGGTCGAGGGCCATGTGCCAGGGGCCCGACAGTTCAAGTCAGGACCATTCCCTGCAGGCAGTGGTCCCTCTCCTCCTGTTTCCCAGCCTAGGACAGCTCCCAGCAAAAGGCAGTGCACCTCTTCTATTTTCCGCCTAGCCGAGCCCACCCTTATAATACTGGCAGATGAATAGCTCCTTGTAAAAAGGGCCAAAGTTCCTCCTTTTGGTTCTGCTCAGCACCCACCCCTCATGTCCATGACTTGTTCAAAAGATGAACAACAGTCAACTCTACCCCAGCCTCCAGGGCTCAGAGAAAAAAGGACCTGGAAATACGAAGTCAGAGGCAAGGAGAAGGTAATGTCCGGCTCATCACCCACGGAAGGGGAAAAACAAAAGCCCCACAAGCTGGGTACAGAAGAGGTAGACTTGGAGGTAATGATCCTGCTCACCCCCTCAGAAGCCACTTAATCAGAATATCCCTGGGGGAGAAGATGCCCTGCTCTGGGTCCTGTCAGAGTACAGTATCAGGGAAAGTGAAGAACCAGCTCTCTGCTCTGCCTCAGAGGCTGAGAGAGCCTTGGGTGGATTCTAGAAGGCCAGGCATAAAGGCGTGGAAAGCAGGCACTCTGCTAGTTCACAGGCAAGCCCACAGCATCATATCCCTGGCAGCAAGGGAAGAGCGTGGGGAAAAACAAACAGAATCTATTCCGAAATTCCCCCTTTTCTGCAGGGAGGAGTAAAGTAACAGCAGAAGTAGCCTCCTGGCAAAAGAGGCTACCTGGTTTACATGTGCAGCTTATGAGCAATGGTGAGGACAGCCTTCAGGACAAGCATGAAGCTGGAGACCTCGCTGAAGCTGCTGCAGCCCACCACCTGGGCATGCACCGCAAGGCCCTGCTCAAAGTCTCCTGCGTCCACACATCGGGCAACCTCATGGAGCCCAGCCAGGACATGAGGTGAGAGCTGTGGAGGGACGGATGCTTAGGTCAGGGAGCCCAACGCAGACCCTACCCTGGGAGCATGGAAGGGTAAGAGAGGATTTAAGTTCTGGAGCCCAGGCCGGGCAAGATGTCTAATGTATGTATTTTGTGGGAAACCCAGGTCAGTGAGACCTATGAGAGAGGATACTGGCGTCCCTTTGGCCACAGGTGATGGTGGGGGGCAGAGGGGCACCACTAAGTGTACTTACTGTGCCCTGGCAGAGCTTAGCATATAGACATTCTAGACGTTGGGCTGCCTTATCCAGCTTCCGTTTTGTCTTCTGCAGGGAGAGAAATGGATTCTGAGTCCAGCCCCTAAGACTGACACTACACAGGACTCTAGAGAAGCATAGTATGTCAGAGCTGGAACGACTTAACACTACTGCTTTCATTTCACAGGAGAGGAAATGGGGGCCCAAAGAGGGTAAGTGACTTGCTTAAGCTGACACAGCCAGTGCATGAACAGCAGGTCTCCTTACTCCTAGTTTCACCCTCCCTCCAGTGCCCCATGCTGCTTTTCCATGAGTTAAGCCTCAATGCTGCTGGGCCCTGCCACCTAGGTGCTAGACTCAGACCAGCCGAGCCCCGCAACCCCTTGCCCCACACAGATATCAAATAAGTACAAGACACAGACAGTGGGTCCGCGAACCATGAGAAAAGAGTCACACAAGGAACTGATCTACAGCTCAGGGATCCTGGGAGCAAGCTAGTGGTGTGAGGAAGACATCGTGGGGAAGGCTCAGACTTACCATATCAGTGGCAAACAGGGAGCAGCGTTGCAGAAGCTTCTCAAAGCTGGTCTTCAGGGACTGATGCTCTGGAGACAGCTCTTTCCTTTCCACCTTCCCAGGGGGCCGCTGCTGAAGTTGCTGAGGGAGGAGCAGGGAGACAGGGCAGACTGGCAAGCTGTCCTTCTCACAGATTCCCTACAGACTAGTACTCAGTGACTCAGTGTCACACGCTCCCACTAGAGCACAGCAAAGCTGGGGAAAGGGGTGCGCCCTCTTCTCTGCAGTAAGGACATTTGGTACCTGTCCACACCAGTTCCCCAGTGCAAAATCGGCCTCCCCGCTGAGGAATGAGGCCCATCCACCCATGCCCCCTGCTTTTCTATACCCAAGGAGAGCTGGACAGTTTCCAAGAGGAAGGGAACGCACTATTCCTCTCACCTGCAGGCTGAATTCTCCTGGAGCTCCTGGGGGAGCATGGCCCACACCAAGGACAGAAGGCTGTGAGGAAAGGACCCCTCGTGGCTCAGGGGTGAGGCTCATAACTGGAGCAGTAATCGGTGCCGGGTGCATAAATGTCTCTGGCAACTAGAGCCAGAGAAAGAAAGGCATATGAGTCTAAACTGAGAGACTTCCTAAGCCCTGCTCTGAGAGAGTAACAGAAGGGGCGCCTGGGTGGCTCAGTCAGTTAAGCATCTGCCTTCGGCTCAGGTCATGATCCCAGAGTCCTGGGATCGAGCCCCACATCAGGCTCCCTGCTCAGCGGGAAGCCTGCTCCTCCCTCTCCCACTCCCCCTGCTTGTGTTCCCTCTCTCGCTATCTCTCTCTCTGTGTCAAATAAATAAATAAATCTTAAAGAAAAGAGAGAGCAACAGAAGTCCTGAGTGATCAAGGGAACAGAGTAGTGAGTAGGGAGCCAGGAGATGGGGAGACTGATACATGTATGCAAGAAGGAAAGAGAAGATGGCTGAGGGGAGAAGAATGAGTGGGGAAAAAGACAAGACAGTCTGTGTGCCTGACAAAGGGACAGGCTGAATTCTGGAAGAAACTAGAATGTGGGTCAGGTGGCAAGAAATGAACTGACCTTTTTCCTCTGGAGGTCTGCCCTGGGCACTGGGGCATTTTTCAAGGAATCTTGAGGTCCTGCGTAGCACAAAGATAGAGGTATTTAGGGGCACAGTCAGGAACACTGGAAATTTTCAGTCTGAAGGCCAGCAAAATTATTTTAGTTGGAGTCAATCACACCTCCCTCTGCAGACCAGCCATGTGCTCGGTTGACATTCTCCAGCCCACCGGCCCCCAATTCATTGGTGCGAGGAAAGACTCCTGAGGTGATAGTGGAAGGGGGAAGAGAAGGAGGCAATGACGGAAGCTGTGGAAAGAAGACTGACCTGGGTGAGCAGTCGAGGGGCCGGTGGTTGGGAGTGCACTACAGCATGTAGCACCTGGCCCTCCTGGAGGGTGTGTTGCAGAGAAATTGACAGGAGGGGCTAGGGACCGGAAGCTTGTAGGGCTGACCCCTGGTAGTCTCACAGGAAGTGGAGAGAACAGTCGAGTAGTCTCGGCCAGGGAGGTAGAGCCAGGCTGTATGACATCTGGGGGTACCACGGGTGGAGGTGGACCAGGAAGAGGCCATGTTCCAGGGAACCCCAGGGGGTTAGGAACTTGGGCTTTTTGCCCTCTTAACAGCAGTGGCTCAAATAAAGCTGAAAAGGAACAGAAACAGGCCATTTGCCATCAAACTTCAATTTGGGAGAGACTCAGAGCGTATCAGGGAAGAATAAGGCAGCAATAAAACAAACAAACAAACAACAAACCTAATAATGATAATGAAAGATTAGTGTATGTGTATGGAGATCTACCATTCACAAAATACTTTTAACTATTCCTCATTTGACCCTAAAAACAATCCTGTGGGGTTGAAATGACCAATATAATAGCTATTCTCACTTTTCAAAAGAAACAGTGGCTAAGTTTGTTGCCCATAGATACAAAGCCAGTAAGTGATAGTACTGGGGATTCAGACTTCAAATTCTAAGCTCCTCTCGCTACATAGTAGACATAATGCCTTCCATATCTATGCTGGCCATGCCAACTGTTTTCCTCTGTGCTCTGCCCAGACAAATATTGACTCACTCACTCACTCACTTACCAGGCCTTACACCAGGGCCCAAAGGCAAAGGCTGGGCCGCCTGGGGCTTAGGTACCCTGTAATCATTTATATTCTGTGTTTGGAAGCTTTGATAAGGGCCAGGATGGGAAGGTATCAAGGGTGTCACCAGTGATGACTGAGGTGTGAAAATCCTTGGCCTTGGAGATGGAGTTGGAACCTGTGAAGAGAAAAAAGGGTCAGCACTTGGAAAGGAAAAGAAAGGTAAGTAATTGAAAATAGAAGAACAATAAAGAATATAAAACAAAAAGCTAGCTCTTAAAATGAAAATCAACAGAACTGATAAGTTTCTATAAAAAGTGACAAAGAGGGGCACCTGGGTGGCTCAGTCTGTTAAGCACCTGCCTTGGGCTCAGGTCATGATCCTGGAGGCCCACGATCCCTGCATCAGGCTCCCTGCTCAGCGGGGAGTCTGCTTCTCCTTCTTCCTCTGCCCCTCCCCCTGCTGGTGCTCTTTCTCTCTCTCTCCCCCTCGCTTTCTCTCTCTCAAATAAACAAAATCTTAAAAAAGGAAGAACAAAGTGGGAGGAATTATTCTTCCTCATGTCAAGACTTACTATATAGAGGTAGTATTCAAGACAGAGTGGTATTGTCAGAGGGAAAGACGCACAGATCAACAGAATAGAACAGAGATCGAAAAATAAATCCATAAAAATATGCCCAGTTAGTTTTTGACAAAGGAGCAAAATCAGTTCAATGGAGGAGAGACAGCCTTTTCTTTTTTTTTTTTTTAAGAATTTATTTATTTATTGTCAGAGAGAGAGAGCACAAGTAGGCAGAGCAGCAGGCAGAGGGAGAGGGAGAAGCAGGCACCCCACTGAGCAGGGAGCCCGATGTGGGGCTCAATTCCAGGACCCTGGGATCATGACCTGAGCTGAAGGCAGATGCTTAACCGACTGAGCCACCCAGGCATCCCGAGACAGCCTTTTCAATAAATGATTACGGATATCCATTGGCAAAAAAAAAAAAAAGAAGAAGCTTGACCTAAACTTCACACCATATGCAAAAATGAACTCAAAATAGAACACAGACTTAAGTATAAAACATAAAACTATAAAACTTTTAGAAAGAACATAGGAAAACTTTAGGAGACTGTGGACTGGCAAAGACATAAAAGCCATGATCCATAGAAAGAAAACTATAAATTGGACCTTATAAAATTAAAAATTTTTGCTTTGTGAGGGACCCTGTTTAAAAGGTGAGAAGACAAATTCTTACATAGTTATACACACACACACTAGTGAGATCTGAATCTATGGATTATACTAATACCAGTTTCTTGGTTTTGACATTGTACTATGGTTGTGTGGGACACTGGCATGAAGTGGGGAGTGGGGATGTGATGCATGAGACTTCTCAGTACATTTCTTTGCAACTTCCTGTGAATCTATAATTATTTCAAAATAGAAAGGAGAGAGGGAGAGGCGGAGAGACAGAAAGAGAGAGGGGGTGGGAGAAGGAAGAGGAGGAAGGGGAAAGAAGGAGGAAAGAAGAAAGAAAATTAAGACGAGAACTGAAGCTGGGACAGGATGAATCATCAGAGCTTCCGCCTGGTACCTCTATTTCCCATCTCGCTGGATTTTGTTCCCCAGTCCCTCCAGCAGGATCCTGGTATCATAAGTTAATAGCACCCTAACCATCTGGGTACTGGTTAGTGCCTGGGGGTCAGCTCCCCCACTTCACAGACTCCTCTAAACCATCACCAATTTCGGTCAATTCTACCTATTATCTTAAATCCAATCTCATTCTCCAGCTTTAGGTCCGTCATTTCATGTCCTCATCATCTCTTGCTATTGCCTCTTAAATGCCTCCAGCCTTGCCCTTCCTAAATACATAGCTAGTCATTCCCCTGCATAAGACCATTCAATTTCAGGGTCAAGTCTAAGGTCTTTAGCACAGAATTCCAGGTCCCTCCTGCTCTATCTCCTACCTGTTACTCCAGCTTCATCTAACCTCACTCCCCTACAACAAACACCTGTTTTGCAGCCCCATTAAAATATTAGTAGTTCCTTAAGTGGGCTTTGCTTACTCTCCCTTCAATGCTTTTGTACATGCTGTTCCCACTGCTTGAAATAGCATTTACCTACTCCTTCCCTTGCCTAAATAACTTTTAATCTTCAATACTCAGATCAAACATCATACTCATTCTAAAACATTCCCTAAACTTCTCCCCCTCCTCAAAAGACTAAGTTGCTTTTTTCTGTGTGATCCCATGTCACCTTATCATACCCTAATCATGGCATTGATGAATTTTAGTGTACTTATTTTTTACATATCTATCTTTCTACTAGACTAGGAGCTAATTAAGGGCATAATCATGGTTTGTCCACATTTCTGTTCTAAGAGCCTAGCAGTTGTTTGACAAGCAGTTATTAGAAAAATAACTGCATCTATGCTCTACAAAGTTGAGAATTTTTATCATTTTTTTTCACTAATATATTCCAAGTGTCTAGAACCATGCTTGGTACCTGGTAGACATTTAATAAGTATTTTTGAATGAATGAGCAAATGAATGAACAAACCAAACCAGGTCTTACCTGGTAAGAAGGCCGGAATTCCAATCTGTAAGATGTTTTAGAGTGGGGGGTAGCTCCCACAACAACCCGTGGGAAGGGGAAAGGAGGACACTGTTGGCCCAAGACACCAGAACCTTGGGCATGAAAAAGTCGATCTCTCAGCTGCTGAATTGGTGGCTACAAAAGTTACAATAGGGAAGAACTGTGTTAATTAAAACAAGTAAACATCCTTTCTTATAATCCTGGCCCCATATAGCCTTCAAACTTCAGTTGGCCCTCTACACTTCAGCTACCTTAGATGACTCAAAGGTCCCTAATCCCTGCCAAGCCTCCCTCCCTACTGTTCCTTCTGCCTAGAATGCTCTACATCTGCTGGGAAGCTGCTTCTTTTCGAAGGTCCAGCTCAACTGGTTCAACCACTGGAAAGCCTTCCTTGACTGCTCTGGGCAAAACCAGCCCCTTTCCTGGAGTCCCACAGTGCCTAGTATAAGCTTCTGTTATAACACTGTAAGTTACTGACATCTGATTTCCCCCAAGGGACTGTGAGCTTCCTAAGGGACTAGATCTCATTTATTCTAGAATTCCAGCATTTGCATAGTGCCTAGAACATGTCAGTGCTCAGCCAATGTTAGATGACTGAAATGGTTTGCTCTCTGTACATGGTCCCACTCACCTGAGTACAGTCACTGGGTAGGTAGCCCATGGCAGTGGCCAGGCTGCCCTGGGCTGCCAGGAGGTTGGCATACTGAGTGACCCTGCAGGTTGTGGCAGGGCCTGAGCTCACCCCGTCAGGACCCCGCAGTAGCTCCAAGCTCCTATTAAGGACCATCACCTTCTCCATCAGGTCCTATAGGAACAGGGATAAAGGCAGTCAGGTCTCTTCAAAGCACATCCTGCTCCCTAAGACCAGGCAGTTCACCCAGGGACTTCCCACTATGGGTATGAGGGTACCTGGCCATGGCCAGGTATAGGCAGCAAGTGATGATATGTAAGAGATGTAATAGTTAGAGAAGAGCCTCTTGGCCTCACCTCCCAAGCTATTAGCATTTGCTTCAACTGGGTCCATCTGGGTCTTAGACTCTCATACATCCCTGCCTCTTTTTTTTGCTTTCTTTACCCTTTCCTCTGCTAGTACATCATCAATTTCAGGGTCTGTTATACTATCGTTTCATCTGTGACTTTGTCTTCCTATGAATCTTCTCTAGTTACCTGTAGAGCGTCTGGTAAAATTTAAATCCACAGAACTTTTCATAGCAGCTAATAGGAGGCCCAGGCTCACAATTATTCAAATAGAGAATAAGCTTGTATAACCAAACCTAAAGTGGGAAAAAATTATGAAGGTTAATACCTAAGCAGCTGTTGCGCAGTCTCCCCTGACTGGGAAGGAGAGAGGAAGGTGCTAGCTCATCCCTGGGAAAAGGTCCCAGACACTGAAGGCCCTTTTCTACTCCCTAATATACTGATCCCAGCCTGGGTACCCAGAAGACTAGCCTCTGATGTCCCTGCACATCCCTATCAATAGCCTCTCCTAAGAGCCTGGTATGGAGTGACCAGTGCCCTACAGAGAAGGAGTACCTGTAGAGCCAGGGGGGATGAAGCCTGGTGGCATTTTGCCCAACACTCCACCAGCTGCTCCACACTGCCTGAGCACACATAACAGAGTCTGGCTTCGGAGATTAGTGCTCTGCCACCCTCCTGCTCCATGCGAGTACCCAGCATGTCTGCAGAGAGAAGGAAAATTCTTTAATGGCATAGCTTTCCTATGCTTCTTCTCATCCTCCTGTTTGAAAATAGGTGGAGGATCATGAGCTGGGACAAGTAACCACAGTGGCTTTGGACAGTAATGAGGCCAATTTTGCACTACAGTGAAGGGCGGAGCTCTTGCATCAATATGTAACGAGAAAAAGTAAAACAGGACAATACTGATCCCTACTACAGTCCTTGCCTCCCAGCTGAACCAGACCTTGGCCTTGACAACACGGCCTGGCCTCCCAGAGCTCAGGCTGCTCCTCTGCCTCCTCCCTCACCGTGTCCGTTAACTCCATGCTAGAGTCACACCACTCCATCCTGAAACCCAGGGCTACCTACCACAGAGCTCAGGGAATTTCTCTGGCCCAGAGTATGTCAGTAGCAAGGCCAGTGCCTCTTTCCAGTTCTGCAGGCTACAGGCAGAAACCATTTCCTCCCAATTCTTCCGTACAACACAGGCTAGCAGCTATAATGGGCAGAGATGGAAGGAGGTCATTAGCCATCCATCCAACACAGGCCGTCAGAGTCACACACAGGGACATGCTAAGAAAAACCATTGGTGAACAGGCTTCCTATTAGACCACTGACTAGGGGTTGCAGGTGAGGTAGGGGTGGTTGGAGTGGGGAGAGGGAAGGCCTGGCAGATCTTCTGAACATCAAGGTGTAGGCATCCACCTGACAAAGTCCCAGTAATCCCTTCCCTCCTCTCCTGCACAGTGGGCAGTTACCGAAGAGATTCTGGTTTTCTTCTTGGCCCAGTAGCACTCCTGTGTTTGCTTTAGCAGATCTGCGCCCCCAGCCTGGGCCAGGATGATGGCATCAGCAAAGCGCTCTTCTTTCAGACACAGCTCCACAGCAGGGCGTAGTTCTCCAAGCAGGAGAGCCTGGCTCAGGAGTCCATCAGTGTCTGCAGGCAGAGGCATCCCCTCCATGTGAGCCTCCCTCAGACCCTAGCTTCCCTACAGTGCCCATAGTACACCCCTTCTATCTCTGTATCACTCAGCCTCCCTTGCCCCAAACAAAACTCCCAAGTTTCATTCCTCAACAACAAAATGTAGTGGGCTGTCCCAGAGTGCCAGGTCCAGTGGTAACTCTCTAAGGACAGGGCTAAAGATGAGGGAGAGCCTATCATATGGCAACATTAGAGGTATAGTGTGTGGTTGCTCAGCAAAAACAGAGTCACAGTCTTTTAAGTAAGAAAACAGTAGGAAAAAAATTTGCTAGAAGCCCTTCCACAGGAAAGATGTATCCATAAAAATCCAGAGAGAGCTCCAACCAGTAACAGAACCACTCAGCATTTGTGATGGTGGGAGGGAGGCAGGAGGCAGGGGACAAGAAGAAAATGTTCTCAAGCCCAAGAACTCTGAGCCCACCTACTCCCATATAGAGCATTTCTCTCCCTCAGGATCAGAGTACCTTCTGTGATGGGGATCTCCCATGGAGTCATATTCTGAGGGACCAGCTCATCAAAGAAGGATGAGGAGGCAGAGGCTTCCTCTGTGATGTGTTCGGAGGTCTGTACAAGAAAGGAAAGAGGTGGCTATTTTGGAAATGAACCTGAAAACAGACAGCTGGCTTAGTAGCTCTCTCTGGGAGCTCTACTATCTGGCCCTTAATGGGTAAAGCTAAAGAATAACCAGATAAGGTTTGGGAAGGGCTCTAGTCCATAGCTCCTCTCCCAGCCCCAAAGCTTATGCACTCTGTGTCTCACTGTGGTTCCAAGAAATGAGGAGTTTGAAGACTTCTACAGAAGCCAAGCACTTTATGAGAGCAAAGCAAACGTCTAGGAAGGGGCAGATGCCCTAAAGGCAGGTCTCCTGTGCTACCCCAGGTCTGGCTGTCTGGGCTCCAACCACACCTGGCTGCAGAAAGCCTGCTGTCTGTTACTGTGGAGATCATGTCCCTTGGCCTGAGGGCTGTCACCCAGCCCCAAGTCACTCTTCAAACCCGTGGCCACCTGCAAGGAGAGACCTATGAGTACCCTCTTCCCAGCACAAAGTCAAACACCTATTATGCTTTCTTCCCATCTCCACACCACACCAACTGGACTCTCTAAGATCCTTGGGCTATTTACCTGGGGAAAAGCCTACATCCAGGAGGTAAAAGGTTTGTATATGCGTTAATGAAGCCCAGAAAGAGGTCACTGAGACGGTTTCCACTGACAGCATTCTCTTCTTCTCTGCTTCAAGTACGTGCCTCTGATGTGAAAGCAGCTTACCTTCTCCTGGAACTCATCTTTACTGTATCCTAATAGTTTTAGAAATTTCATTCTGGAGTCTTCCTCTAAGGTCACCTAATAAACCACAGAACACACAAGGCTTCATTAAATCAATGTGAATGACCCTCTCTTGCATAAGCCGAACATCCGTGCCAGTGAACCCTCTAATATAGTTCTTCATACTACCAGAAGTGCCCTACTGAGGCCAACACCATCTCTGCCCTTTTTCTCCCTGGATTTGATCCTGCTGGGCTAGAGGCATGGTGTTAACAAAACCCTCTCCCACTTCTACATGAGAACTGGACCTTCTGTTGACTTACTAGATCTGTTAGCCTGGTTACCTGGTAAGAGTCAAACGTCACCTATGTTTCCAGGCAACATTGCTTGTGATGGATAAATTGTATCTGGACTGGAACTATACAAAACTTAAATAGCATCTGTGGACACCATGCTCTAGGCTTCCGATTGCAAGGACTCTTGTAACTGAACAGATCTCTTGTAGGGACTCTAGAAACATTTTTGAAGTGGGTACAAGAGACATTGGCTCTTGTGGGCATGAGGTTTCAAAACCAGGGCCACTGACACACCTGCCTTGTGTGCATCTCATCACCTTGTACCTGAGCTGTCTTTCAGGGAGGCGACAAGAACTCTGAACTGCTGCATGGGCTGCTGCAAGAACCCCCACAGAAGAGCGCCACCTCCGGCTGCCCTGCGAAGCCGTGGTTCCTGTCCCACATCCTTCTGAGGAGACTGATGCCAAGTGAACCTACAGAGTCTTGTGAGTCTAAAATATCTAGTTGAAGGGGCGCCTGGGTAGTTCAGTCCGTTAAGCGTCTGTCTTCAGCTCAGGTCATAATCCCAGGGTCCTCGGATTGAGACCCGCATCGGGCTCCCTGCTCAGCAGGGAGTCTGCTTCTCCCTCTCCCTCTGCCTGCCTGTCTGCCTACTTGTGATCTCTTTCTCTCTCTAAGAAATAAAATCTTTAAAAAAAAAAAACTACTTGAAAGCATAGTTCGTGGTAGAAGCTGCACAGATACAATAAACAAAGTCAGCTTAGGTGTGCCTGGGTGGCTCAGTCGGTTAAGCGTCTGCCTTCGGCTCAGGTCATGATCCCAGGGTCCTGGGACCGAGCCCCGCATCGGGCTCCCTGCTCAGCAGGGAGCCTGCTTCTCCCTCTCCCTCTACCTGCCTGCCTGTCTGCCTACTTGAGATCTCTCTCTCTCTGTCAAATAAATAAATAAAATCTTTAAAAAAAAAAAAAAGAAAACAAAGTCAGCTTACCCACTCAGTGTCCCAGATACTGGGGGCCAAGCCTTCCTGAAGCCGTACCTTAATCTGGGTTAGCTGGCTGGGCCCTTCATTTGCCCTACCCAGAGCCATGAATTCTGACTACTATCTTTCTCACAGTCTCTCAGGGCTCCTTTCTTCTCCCATATTTGTCCTTTGGAAATGTTCAGCCACATTCAGCTTCAGAACCATCATAATGGACAGCTCTTGGGTTGGTTTTCAACCAGACTCCCTTCTATCCTTAAGTACTGCTGCCTCCTTTGTTCAGAAGAAAGGCTCAACTCCTGATGATGCCCTCTATTCTCTTTCCCATTCCATCATTCCTGGAGCAGTTGCTCGTATTCTGATTACAACAAAAGCATCATTTCTTATTCTTTTCTTCCCACACCTTTTTCTAGCTTCACTCTACAGTTGATGATCCTTCTCAAATCCTGTCTCCTTCCCAGATTCCTGGTGTCTACCATCACAAAGTTCTACTACGTCTGAAGCATAGACCCCAAGCCCTTCTTAGATCCCCTGGGACAGCTCTGCCCTTTTTGCATTATTCACTATGATCCCAAAGCTTTGAATAATCCTCTCACTGCCTGTCCAGTCAGTTCTCTTTCCCCCTTTAGTTCTCTCCTCCCATCCACTCAATTCCTTTGACAGGTGGAACACTCCTCCTGATGTCATGCACAACTTAAAATTTCATTAGCACTGAACTTGGTCCATGCCTCCAGAGTAAGCTGGGACTTAAGCCCTGAGTCCCACCACCATAACTTGCCTTGGGTTACCTGAAACAAACTCAAAGCCTTCTCATGATGATGCCCCCTTCCAGCCGATCCTCTTTCCTTCCTTTCCTTTCTCTTCTCTCTTCCCATCACGTCATCTGCCCTTTGGCATGGCATAAAAGCCTTCACCTCGGCCCTGCTAAAGTATCTAGGACATCAGCAATAGAAGCAAAAAAGGCAAATGTCACTTGTACCCCTCAGCTTCCTTAGCTGCAAAAGGTCTCTGAGACACTGGTAAAAGGTGAAGATTCTGTGTCCAGAGGGTGGTGTGGTGTAGGAAAAAGCCTGAGAGGTCAGGGCCTCTGTAATCTAGGTCACAATGTAGTTGTCCATCTCCCAGAGTTTCCGGCTTTGGGGAAACACACTTTGGAGCAGCCAGCCTCAGGCTTCCTACCTTCAGGAATTGCCAGAGCATCTTTTCACTTTGCAGTGATGTTTGTTCGATCTTGTTCTGACAATAATTCAGAAGATTTCCTGATTCCAGGGCCTCCCACAGCTCAGCTGACCGCCTCAGTAATTCAGATTCTGTGATGACTTGACTGATGAAGACTAGGCGGAGGCAAGGCTGTGGCACCTGATGGGCAGGGGTGCTGGGGAGGCCAAAGGTAACCAGCTTCCCTCCAAACTGGTGAGGAAAAACAAGAAGGGTGAAGGTTGTATCTTCAAGCTAAAAATTGACACCAAGTCCACATCACAGGGAAGGCTATTTATTGGTCGACCCTAGGATAAGAAATCAACAATAAGAACTCCTGGGGGTGGAATAGGATCAGGAAATGAGCAGAAAATGCACCCCTATACCTAAACCACCTCTAAATTTTTAGCACCATCAGCATAAAACTCTAGCACATGGTGCTCACCTTCTGACCCGGGCTGGTAGCACCATTCTCCCAGTCACCTGGACTAAACGCCTTGGCGTCATCATGGTCTTTATACCCACCACAGCTACAGCCACGGAACAGCAGTCTTACCTCTTCTTAGGCAGTGTCTCTCACACAGAGCCCCCTGCCCCATCCCCAGTGCTAGCATGCCTAGGTTATTGGAATAGGCGGCTGGCCTCTGAGTTTTCCTCCTCCAATCCAAGCCTTAGACTACCACCCTGTACCTATGGCTGCTTAGGAGTGTGTTCTGGTTCCAAAGGCCACAAAAGAGAGCTTAAGCTCCTCCAAAGTCAGGGCTAGACTCTCTAGCCTCTCTCTCCCTGCTCATTTATGTGATCTCTCCACATCCCCAAAGTGCCAGTTCATTCTGCCTTCTGAGCCTTCAACCACCAAAACAGCCCCACCTGAGCATCCTTCTCACACAATTAGGTACCCTACCTAAAGCATCTGTCACCAAGCAGAGCTTAGTAAAGTTCCTTGACTCTAGCAGGTCTCCACCGTGGCTGCACATTAACACAACCTGAGGACCTATCCAGAGTCATGAGGCTGCACTCTGGACAATAAAGTCTGAATCTCTGGTGGTGGGACTAGACATCAGTATATTTGAAAGTTCTTCAGGTTGCAGCCATGGTTGACAACTACTGCTTACTTCCCAACCCTTCACTATTTCCTTTCCTGAGACCTCCTCCTTAATGAACTTTCCCAGTTGGAATTCTTCACTTGATTCCCACAGCACAAACCTACACTACAGATTAGTGCTAAACAAAACAAACTTAACTTTTGATTTGTTAATATTTGATAGTCTTACAAAGTGCTTATGTATATTCTTATTTGAGATTCATGTCAATTCACTAACATAAGCTGAGCAGGTACTACTATCCCTGTTTTACAGACAGTCGAACTGCCCAAGGTTACCCAGCTAATAAGTGACAGAGCTATGATAAGAATGCAGGCCTCAGGTGCCTGGGTGGCTCAGTTGGTTAAGTGTCCGACTTTTTGATTTCAGCTTAGGTCATGATCTCAGGATAATGGGATCGAGCTCCGTATCGGGCTGCTTGGCCGGAAGTCTGCTTGAGATTCTCTCTCTCTCTCTCCATCTGCCCCCTCCCCCCACCTATGCATGGGCGCTCTCTCTCTCTCAAATAAATAAATAAATCTTAAAAAAAAAATACAGGCCTCTCCAGACAGACCCATAAATACAAAGAAACTGGTGGTTGCCAGAGGGGAGAGGGGTGGGAGGATGGGCAAAATGGGTGAGGTGGAGTGGGAGGTACAGGCTTCTAGGTATGGAACGAGTAAGTCATAGGGATGAGAGGCACAGCAGAGGGAATACAGTCCATGACACAAGCATCGCGCTGTAGCTACACTTGTGGTGAGTACGGCATAACATACAGACTTGTCAGTCACTAAGCTGTACACCTGAAACTAAAATGTAACATTGTGCATCAACTATACTTCAATAAAAAAAGGCAGAAAATCAGAGCACCTGGGTGGCTCAGATGGTTAAGCATCCGCCTTCAGCTCAGGTCATGATCTCCAGGTCCTGGGGTCGAGCCCCACGTTGGGCTCCCAGCTCAGTGGGAAGTCTGCTTCTCCCTCTCCCTCTGCCTCTCCCCCTGCTTGTGTGCTCTCTCTCTATTGAATAAATAAAATCTTTATTTAAAAAAAGGCATAAAATAAGTATTGGGGCTGATGTAGAGAAAATGAAACTCTTAGGCATTGCTGTTGGAAATATTGTGAAGCTGCTGTGGAAAATGGTATGGTGATTCCTCAAAAAATTAAAACACAGAATTACCTCCTGAAACAAACAAAAGGAATGTACTTCTCTCAACATCAGAATTCTTCACCTCACTGCCTCCTATGTTAGCTTTACCTCCACAATAAAACTGGAGGCTGTGAACACAAGAACCACTTATTTGATACATCTGTTTTCAATTCAAACCTAGTATTTAAAGCACTGGATTAAGTGCTTTAGGACCCTGCCACTCCTCAGACCAGCCGCAAGGGCACCACCTGGGAACTTGTTGGAAAATCAGAATCTTGGGCCCTACCCTAGACTGAATGAACCAGAATCTGAATTTTCATAAGATTCCCCAGGTGATCTGTATGTGCATTAAAGTTTGAGAAGCACTTGCTTTAGGGATAAAAATGAACAAAATGTGGTCCCTATCTTCAAGGAGTCTATTACTTAGTAGGGTCTCCACACATGTATTTAAGTAACCTTAGTACAGTTAGAATGCATCATTACAGGAGTAGAAATCCTGGAAGTGAAGTTTGACAAGAGTTTAAAGACAGGCATTGTGGAGGGGGTGGTACTTAAGCAAGGGACCATAAAAGACTATAGTAGGATTCCGTGGCTCAGGAGAGAAGTGAAGGGCAGGGTACATGCAGAAGCAGCAAAGTTGAGGAGTTATTTGTGGAACAGAAAGGAGTCATATGTAACTGGAACCTAGGGAACACATAAGAATAAGGTGAGGATAAAAACTGGAAAGGTAAGTCCATAAGGGAATGGGAGTCAAAGGTTTTGGGCAGAGGAGTGACAGGATGGAATTTATGTATTTTTTTTCTTTCCTGCTTTGTATTTCTAACCCTTACATGTCTGGACTACCAGTCCAGACATGTAAGGGTTAGAGAAAAATCAGGTGGAATCTCAGGCAGTTCTCTATAACCAAGCAGCCTATAGCAACCAATACCTTTTAGACAGGACTGGCACGGTAAGCAAGGTGAAGGGGTAGAGGGAAAAGCAATAGTAACTCTGCTTGAGCCCTAAAATGGGCCTGATCTGAGACACAGGCAGTAGGAATAAATCTCCTACAGAACACGGCTACATGTTGGGCATACAAGAGGCTTCACAGATACACATGCACAACCATGCACACACACCCCCACACACTATACTTACAGCAAATGAAACACCTGCTGGCCTTCTCATCCATTTGGGGGGTTTTTTTAGAGGAGGTATCAATGATGCTTGGGCCACTTGCTCTGGTACCTGCAGCAGTGGGAGAGGCTGGCCTTTGCCAAAGGAAGAAGAGATCTGAGGGTAAAAGCATACCTGTATCACCAACCTGAAGTGGTGCTGCATCTGTAAACTTTACTCAGGGAGAAATCCTTGAGATACCCAATCTGGCCCAGAAAGGCTGGACTCCCGTTTTCTAGGGAACTGGTAGTGAGGGTAGGACTCCCATGCAGTAGGCTCTTGGAAAACCTACTGCATCCAAGGTCTACAGTGGAGTGTAGACACAGAATGGATCTACAGGAGAAAAGGAGATAAGACAGTTCATACTTCCAAAATAATGGTCCCAGCATGGGATCCAATGTCCCTGAAATATCACAGGGAACATCCAAGAGCAAGAGTCAACATGAAGGCCTCTTCTGTACTGTGGCAGGAACGGACACCCTCCCAGGAAGATGGGCACTAGAGAAAAGGTGGAGCCCTCCCAACCCAGGGTCCTGGCTTCCCAGTCTTCAACAGTCCCCACTTCCTCCCAGGCCATTCGTCCTTTTCTCTCCCCCCATATAGAGACAGCATTCCCTCCAGCATTCTCCACCAAGCCTTTCAAACCTTGTCAGCCTGTCTCATCTGCTGGACTTCCCAGCTCCTACCCATCACGGAGTACAAACTGATCCAGCCGTCAAAGGAGGCAGCAGAGAACACTGGAGGGTCCCGAGGGCACCACTGCACATCAAAGCACCAGCTGCTCTGTGTGCATAGCTTATATACTACCTGTGAGGGAACCCAAGCATTAGAGAAACCCTGACTTAGGTAAGGTAACCCAGAACACACAGCTTATTTCCCTTCCCAACATGCCCACAGAATGGCCAGCCTACCTCATTGCTCCCCAGGTTCCAACACAAGATCTGGTTGTCCTTGGCACTACTGAGCAGAAGCTCAGCATCAGCCTGGCTCCACGACACTGACAAGATCCCCCTAAAAAGGAAAGAGCAACTAACATTTGTCGAATGCCTACTCTGAGTAGGGTACCTTAAATATCTTGCATAAATTTCATCCCTATAAAACGAGCAGTCTGATTTCATTTTACAAACGAGGAAAATGAGGCTTTGAAAAATTAAAGAACCTTCAGCAGTCATGCAGCCAGAACCCCAGTCAAATCCCAGAGCCTGGGCACTACACACTGTATCACTCTGCCGCCCATGGGTCCCCACAGAATGGCCTGCTTCTTTTCCCTGACTGTAGAGTAGGGACTATGAACAGCATGAATCAGGCAGCACCCACCCCTCTGGGTGCTTTTTTTTTTTAGCAGGAGGGTGGTGAGGACCCAACTCTTCAAAGTCCCCAAGAAGGTATAGAGGCAATACAGCCCTTTAGTAAGAAAGAACAGCGTGGGCTGCTTTTTCTGCTATGGGCCTAAGAGCTACAGCTTCAGGGGCAGGCCTGTTCAAAGGATAAACAGGAGCCTGGTTCTCTTATTAAGGAGAAGTCTTGGAGGAAGCAACCTCACCACCTAGAGAAATGAACATTATCCTTAAATCAGAGCCTGGGGACTCTCCCAGGGGGACTAAACATTGGCTCCAAATATTTCTCATGACCCCATCTACACTCCCGTTTCTGGAAGTTAAATGGAATCTCAGGTCCTTTTCCATAACCTCAGGATCTCAAGGAACTCCTCTTTGTTGGGGTTAGAGCTAGGACCGGGAGACTGTATGTTCACTGGGAACGACTTTGAAGACATGGAAGATGTTTGGTAACTAAAGTGAGGCATTCACCGCCTCCTACCCAGGTCAGTTATGCCCCACCATCCACCAAGGATGTAGACACAGTTTGAGACATTACCTGCTGTGGCTCTCCAGCACTTTCAGGGGCGAGGAGGCAAAGCGCAAATCCCACAGCTGAATCACTGGAAAACGATCATCTTCTGAACACAGCACCAACTGGGTGGCTATGTCTGGGTGCCAGGCCAGGCCTGAGCTGTGCATCTGTGGACAAAGCAGACCCCAATGGGTGATGTAACCTGACACTTCTGGTTATGAACCTTTTCTGCCCAGTTGGAATAGGACCTCTGAGGGCAGGTTTTGTGTCTCTTCTGTGATAAGTGATGACCATGAGTAAGTAAGGAACACTAGCAGCCTCTGGATCAGCTCTGCTTAGCTTCCCTAAGCATTCACTCTCAACAGGAAATCTGCTAAGAGGCTGAACCTGCAAGTGCAACAGCTGAAAGCAGACACCTGGCCTGGGGAAGAGCAGCTCCAAAGTCTAGGCATGAGAAAGAAGCCAGAGCCCGAGACTGTATTCTGCCTCCACAACGCACCCTGTTGCTATGATCGCTGACTTTGATGATAGGTTCATTCTTCCTGAGATCCCACACAACTGCCTTGCCACTGGGGTGAGCAGAAGACAGAATGTGTTGAACTTGCCGGTTCCAAGCCAGTGCCTTGATGTCTTCTGGAGGCTGCTGAGGCAGGAAGGGGGGGAAGGGGTAGAGGATAGAGGACAACTTGTCATCTCCTGGACCAAGAGCCATCTGCTGTTCCACTGCTCCCAACCCCCCACAGAAAGCCCAAGAGTAGACATGGGGCTTCCCCAACCCAAACAGTGTCAGGGAGCTGGGAGTTGAATTTTCCAGAGAGGGTCCTTTAGGGGACTGGTGTAGAAGCTGAGAGAATGGCAGGCACACTTGGAATTTACCCCTATCCCAAGGTGCTCCTGAGAGGATGGAGTCAAGATTTAAAACAGCCCTCTTATCTATGACAAAGAGAGAAGTAGAGGAGGAGGAAGGGAGGGAAACAAAGACATGTAAGACCCCCCAGAAAGAATGAGGCAGAAAGAAAAGCCATTGCTATCTTTAGGGCACAAGGTGCTATCAAATTTATACTTAACTTACCTCACGATACTGTAAGCACAAGACAGAGAAGAGCCGGGAAGCAAAGAAGATGGGCCCAGTTATAGACTGACAGGTAGGTGCACTCAGAGACAGACATACACAAGACCCCCAACTGCACGGGGGAGCCCGGTACAGAGGCAAAGCTGACCCACCCCACAAAAAGGACAAGGGTATATCTGCGCATCCCCTCTTGGCCCCACTCCACTGAACCCAGGGCCCTACTCTACTCTGCCTAAGCCCTACTATGATAAATAGTATTCACTCCTTTTCTCAGTGTCTTTTACTGCCTTTCTTCATCTTCCTTCCAGAAACCCTAGGACAGTTAATGACCACAAACCACCACACACACACACACACACCCTCCCCTCCATCCCTGTTATGGGTTGGCTGGTAACATGTTAGTCTGTGGCACTTTATTTCCCTCCAGTGGTAAAGTCCAAACTCTCCTGTGCTCTGGGTGCCTCCAGAATTCAAGACTTTCCTGGGCAAATCAGCTGCACACTCTAATCAGCAGCCCCGGGAGACTCCTTACCTGTGACTTAGATCCTGGGGTCATTGGCACATTTAAGTTATTCAAATCCCAAATAAAGATTTCAGAATCACTGGCCCCCGAGGCCAGGAGGTTGCCCTGTATGAAGAAAAGGCCTTTGGAGACATACCATCCCAGAAAAAGTTAAGAACAGGAAAGGGGGAAAGAGACCCACATTTGGGGCTTCCAAAACCTCCCCCACAACAGTGCGGGAAGGGCTCAGAATTATAGACTGGAGGTCTCAAGTGAATGCTTCCACTCAGATCTGTGGCTCCATGGCTTGGGCATGTTTGACCAAATGAAATGCAGTACCTGGAAAGGATTAAAGTCAAGGGCTCTGACAGCCCCTGTGTGCTTCTGTCTCTGGGCAATCACAGGGTCCTTCCCAGAAGACAGGATGTGGGTCACATTGTATAGAGTAAGCAGGCCATTGTCCCCGCCACCTGCAACGACCCCGGAGCCTTCCGGAAGCCCATCGCCAAAGCTCCCCCAGATCAGCTTGTAAAACCTACAAAGAGGAGGAACTGGCATCAGCACCAATGCAGAATCATGTCAGTAGGCAGAGAGGAGGCATTTCTGTCAGCCTCTGCCATTATGCAGGTATCCCCACCGAGATGAAATCTGCCTGTCTCCCTCACTTACCAGACACACAACACAGGTTTCCTTGCTTGGTCCTGCCCTTTCTCTGATAAAAAATTCCATCTTTGTTACACTAGGAAGGCAGGAGACCACTGCCTCAGAGTTGTGTGGCATATTTGTTTGTTTGTTTTAATTAACATTATTAGGGTTATATAGGCCCAGGGATACATATTTCAAATAGATTCGTTTACTTAATCTTCACAACTCAAATAACAGCAACTAACGCTTATTGGATACTTCCTATGTGCCAGGCACTGTTTTAAGTGCTTCACATGTTTAGCTGATTTAATATTAAATAACCCTATGAAGTATTAACTCCATTTTCAATTGAGGAAACTGAAGCACACAGAATTTATGAAACTTCTGTATGCACAGTAATTTTATCTCTATTTGACAGCTAGGAAGTGGAAGAATCAAGGTTTAAAGTCTGGCCCATCTTATTTATTTTTATTTATTTTTGTAGAGAGAGAGTGAGAGCGGGGGAGGGACAGAGGGAGAATCTTAAGCAGACTCCACACTCAGCATGGAGCCCAACATAGGGCTTGATCTCATGACCCTGAGATCACGACCTGAGCCAAAATCAAGAGTCAGACGCTCAATCCACTGAACCACCCAGGTGCCCTGGCCCATCTTATTTTAGAGCCTGAGCTCTTAAACATCATAAAATAGTGTATTCTGTCTAGAGGAAGATCCAAATTCTTTTGTACCTGACTAGAAGCAGGTTCCCTACACCAACAATTGCTGTCCCCTCTTCCCTCTCAAGCTGGAAGTAAGAAAAGACCCAAGGACCTCTCCACCCTGTATCTCTTCCATGTGACTAGCCCACTGGATCTGCTATATGGCTACAGTGAGCCAGCCCTACAAACATAGAAACGTAAAGAATAAACATACCTCTTGGGAAACACTTTAGGCTTTCTAATGATGCTTCTAACAAGACATTGCCAGTGTCTTGCACAAAAGAAAAAGATGGACCCTGCGCCCCTGCAGACAAAGATGGGTCCTCTGCAAAGCCCCTAGGGAAGGCATGTGAGATCCCCAAAGCCTCACAGGTAGTCTGTCCTTCATTTCACAGCTGCTTGCCAAGGGTATTTCCACAGCCCTTCAGAGAAGCCAGATTTCACATCAAATGATGTCATAAGATCCCTAACTGAAATGAAATGTTCCCACACCCTGGAAAGTTGGCCAGGAAACTGAGTGGGGTGACTGGGCAGGAACCTGTCTGGCCAGTCATTAGCTAAGCAACCACCTGTTAGAAGTAAAGAGCTGAGCACTGGTTGAGACCAGGTCAGCAACTGAGATAAAACAGCAGAGCTGACACAAACAGTGGCTCCAAAGTTACTGCCCAAACGGCTATGTGTTCTAAGGTTGCAATGATCCTAACAAGGCAGAAGAATGTACGTGACACTGGCTCAAGAGGCTGCCATGTCCCCCTGGGGCTAGACGTCAGTGTGGGCAGAGGGCAAGTCAACAGAGTAGCTAGAGAAGCCCAGAATCTGTCTCACAGGAACCAGAGGAGAGTATGGCCAGAGAAAAACTCACACAGGGATGGGAGAAGATGTTCCAGTAACCTCAGTATGGTCACAGCTTATGACATCCAGAGCGAAGACAAAGGCACCTGAAACCTCAAGGGGGAATCACTGAAGAGTTGGAAAATAAAGCCCTGTTAGTTTAGAGTGACCAAAATGCAGAGCACAGAGCGTGACAAAATGACTTTCTTTCTCTAAGCATGTAGCAAGTACGGTCCTATGGTTAACCATTTCACTAGTGAGGGTGAAGCAGGAGCCCACACAGGACAGGACAGAGCACCCCTGGGAGAGTGGGACCAGCTGCGGTAAGTTAAGCAAGGACCCGGACATGATCACTCAGTGGGCTCAAGGAGTGTCAATCATTTCTGCTCTGCAAATGGACAGGGAATAACACGTGTGTGTGTGTGTGTGTGTGTGTACATGCATGCATGTGCATGCAGAGAAAGAGCGCATAAGCATGTAGGCAAATGCAACAAAAAATTAACAACTGATAAATCTAAGGAAAGGTATATGATTATTCATTGTACTATTCTACGACTTCTCTGTTTGAATAGTTTAAAAATAAAAACTTAAGAAACAAGATGACCTTTGGCTTGAAAATAGAACTTTCATCAGACATTAGAAGACAAGAGATTTAAGGATATGGTAGAGAGAGAGTTTGTATAGAAAAATGGGAAATTTCAAAACATGAGAATACCGGTGGAATTGTCTGAAGAGGTTCCCATGGAGATGGCAACAATGGGCACCATAGAGCATCAAGAATGATGGGTGGCACCTAAAGAAAATACAGATTCTTTACATACCTACCTAGACCTTGCAAAGCAGAATTTCCAGAGAGAGGCCCTCAGAATCCACATTTTTAACATGAGCCCCCAGGTGATTCTAACAAGCAACCAGGGTTGAGAACCCCTGTACTAAATACATCAGACTGATACCAGCCTAGACCAATAAGGGAAGACGCTGAAATTCACAAAGAGAGAACCAGCCCTAATGACCAGCTCATGGCTATGCTTCTGGCAGAGAGAAAAAGACAAGGTTAAAGAGAATAAACTGAGGCCTGAGAGATCAGAGGGTCATCGCAGCGAAGCTCAGCTGAGGCCAAGCTTTAGCTACTTTATAATTAGGAACGTGGGCTGTGTCAATTCTTGCTTCTGTAATTTAGGGACTTTTTTGTTTAGGACTTTGCTTTTATTTGCTTAGTTAGGTTCCTTTTTAAAAATCCCAACCTCATCTTAGTGAACTAAAGTGAAAACAAGCCAAACTAGCTGAGGGAATCCAAGTTTCCTAAAAGTCAGAGCGGTGAAGGCAGTGCTCCAAGCTGGAGAATGAAGACAGTGAAGTGGAGCAGTGGCTGTTTGAGGAAGTCCTTTCCTTATCCCTAGTAGGCACCAGGTACTTATGCCTATATACCCCGAATTTACAGCAGAGAAAAACAGGGTGAGAGAAGTTAAATAACGTGCCCAAGAGGACATTAGATGGCAGTGCTGGGTTCTGAACACAGGTCTATCCAACAACAAAGCCTACGTTCTCTCCACTCTGTGATTTTTTTTTTTTTTTTAAGATTTTTATTTGAGGGCGCCTGGGTGGCTCAGTTGGTTAAGCGACTGCCTTCGGCTCAGGTCATGATCCCAGAGTCCCGGGATCGAGTCCCACATCGGGCTCCCTGCTCAGCAGGGAGTCTGCTTCTCCCTCTGACCCTCTTCCCTCTCGTGCTCTCTCTCATTCTCTCTCTCTCAAATAAATAAAATCTTTAAAAAAAAAAAAGATTTTTATTTGAGACAGACAGTGAGAGAGCACGAGCCATGGGGAGGGGCAGAGGGAGAGGGAGAAACAGACTCTGTGGGGCTCCACCCCAGGACCCAGAGATCATGACCTGAGCCTAAGGCAGCCGCTTAACCAACTGAGCCACCCAGGCACCCCTCTACTCTGTCATCTTGATGTCATCTCTAAAGAAGGCAAACCTTGGAAATGGGAAAACCGAGTACACAAAGTGATCTTTTTCTGCTTGCTATTCCATACACAGGCACCCAAAGAAGATCACAGTGCTCCCCCAAGTAGCTAGAACTGCTATAAAGGTAATGAAAGGTAAATCACCTACTTTCTTCATGTTACTAGAGGACGGGTCATACAGAGGTTACAGAGACCACAAGGAGATCAGCGTAGACACAGGGTGGAGTACAGTACATCACACATTGGCCTCTGATCTCATTCAGCCACAGCAGCTAAGACCTCAGTTCACAAGTCAACACACATCATGTATATTCTCCCCAAAACATTTCTTCTTGCATGAGATTCATCTAACAAACCAAACATCGCCAGCTTCAGTGGGCATGCTAATCTGTATTGATTCTGATGCATCCAGTGCATTTATCTACTTACAGCCTGAGGCAGTCCCTTGTCCGCACCTATACCAGTGTTTCAGAGCTGTTCTCTTTTGGTCAGGTATTTCTAAATACATAACATTTCTCTGATGTATCATGGATTGAGGATAAGGGGGTCTTCAGGATTCAAATGTAGTTAAGCTATGGGTCTGGTGAAAAGGGCAGGCAAAGGAAGGGGAAAGATTTTGAAAAGTATATGTTTAGGTAATAATGAAGAAACACAAGGAAGGTTTCTTAAAAAAAAAAAAAAAAAGGAGGGGCACATGAGTGGTTGTCGGTTAAGCGTTCAACTCTTGATTTGGCTCGGGTCATGATCTCAGGGTCCTGAGATTGAGCCCTGAATCAGGCTCTGCACTCAGCGGGGAGTCTGCTTTTCTCCTTCTCCCTCTCCCTCTGCCCATCTCTTTCTCTCTCTCTCTCTCTCTCTCTCTCTCTGATAAATAAATAAATAAGTCTTCAGGGGAAAAAAAGGAAAAAGGAAAGAGATTATGCTATAAAAAAGAAAGGGAAGGAAAGACTGAACATAAGACCTGAATCTAGAGCCCAGGAGGTTCTTAGCAGTCATCTTGCACAACCTCCTCTTTAAACATAAGTGAGGAAACTGAAGACCGCTGTCAGAATACCATTTGCACAGTCATGTACTGTTAGCCAAGGATGCAACTCAATACAACTATGCTTTCAACTAAACCATGCCAAAGATGACACAGAAAAAAAAAGAGGAAAGCATAAAGCAAAGAATGGGCAGCCCCCTACCTACCCTGATCATCTTGGTCAATAGTTTCAGATGTGGATTTCTGAGTAAGTGACTGAACCCAGGCTGAGCCACAAGAGGGTGTCTTACACCCTGGGGTGTCTAAGATAATTTCTTCAACAAGACTCTAATAGATCTAGGCCAAAGGTAATTCCTTAGGTCTTTGGAAATGCAAATCAATCTTTGGATACAATTATGGAGGTGGAAAAGAAAGTAGAGATGAAATACTATCAACAGTGTTAACTGTACTATTTATTTTGGTTATAGCCCCCAATCCTTGCAGGATGGAACAGAGTATGAAATGAAGTTTATGATTCCTGAATTGAGTACCAACATTTCAAAAAGGGTCCCTTCAACCTAGTTGGCTGCAAAACCAACCCATCATCACCCTTGAAAAGTTCTCAAGGCACTAAGATTAACTGAAGAATAACTATAACTAACTGAAATGGTGGCTAGGAATGCTCACTTTGATAATCCAGACATTTCTAATGTCACTTGTTCATTTAACAGATATTTATTAAGCATCTAACACCAGGTACTGTTTTAGGAGCTAGAGATACAGCAGTGAGTAAAACAAACAAAAATCTCTGCCCAGAGGATCTTAGGATATAATTTCAGATTTCTTTTTTCTAAAAAAAAGGTTTTTTAAAGATTTTATTTGACAGAGAGAGAGAGAGAGAGAGCACAAGCAGGGGGAGCTGCAGGCAGAGGGAAAGGGAAAATCAGGCTCCCCACTGAGCAGGGAGCCCAATGCGGGGCTCAATTCCAGGACCCTGGGATCATGACCTGAGCTGAAGGCAGATTCTTGACTGACTAAGGCACCCAGGTGCCCCCTTTTAAAAAAAACTTTTTTTTAAGATTTTATTTATTTATTTGTCAGAGAGAAGGAGTGCACGCATGTGCACACACAAGCAGGGGGCAAGATTTCTTAAGCAATTATATTGCCTCTTTATTAGGAACTCTTTGCCCTAAGGAGCCATTACTGTGCTGAAGCTGCTGCTTCACTGGCTGAAGATAAGAGCCCTTGCCTCCTGCCCCTCTTCTTAACTCCAGGAGTATGAACATTATTGCATTAGCTCACCCCTTTCAGGGGCCCTTTCTGAAATGCTTGCTTAGATGCTAAGAATATTTCTTGATTATTGGTAAACCCTCCAGTGGCTGCTCTTCAAAGGGAAAGGTACTGGAAATACAAAGAGATGTAAAAAACTATAAAATAAGGGATACTATCAGAAAGTGATATAGGGGCTCCAGAAAGGGAGAATAATAACTAACCTTTATTAGGTTAAGCCATGAAAAGAAAAAAAAGGGTACTTCTGTCTAAATAACTTAATCTCTCAGATGAACCAAAAAATGCACAAAAGAATGCAAAGTTGCATTTGGACCAGTAATCTCTAAAATGGGACGGGCAAGATAATTTTCGGAGCGGTAGGAAAAAAGACTTATATTTTTAATCCATGAAATTACAGGAACTGCATTTTTATAATAGTAGAGTAATGTATGTATACTACTTATATTGCCTATATAACTTGAGTATAGTGAATATTTACATTTTCCCCGGTGGTATGAAAATTTGGAGACTACTGCTGTAAGCCACATCTTTATAAAACCTTTATAAAAGAAAAGTTGAATAATAGAAAAAAGGTAGATTTTGGAGTTAGGCCTAGATATAAATCCTAGCTTCCCAGAGTTTCAGTTTCCTCCTGTGTAAAATGGGACTAATGGTATTTATGGCTCAGGCCCATTTTGAGGGATGAATAAGATATATAGCATATATAGCATAGTGTCTGGCCTGTATACATATGCTCTGTGAATGCCAGTACTCAGCCCTGTAAGCCTACCAGAGCCATGAAATCCACAAGTACCCAACCAGTGCCTAACCACGATGAGGAGAGGCTCACTCATTCTCCTCCCACTGGCAGAAAACGAGATATTGTGTAAGGTTATCTTCACAAGAGCCAAGGGAGGAAGGAGCCAACATCTCTGGGCTCAGAGAGAGATCAGGTACTTATGGGTCCAGCGTTGTGTGAGGAGTCTCTATCACGATTCTGCCTGACACCACTGCTGCTGCTGACCAAACAGGTATGAGTGGGTGTTTTAAAAAATCCTTTTGCAAAATAAACCCAGGGTTAACTTCTCCCCTCACGTATCTCCTCATGAGCCATGAGAAGCACACATTACTACCAGGATTCCTCAACAGGGTCTACATCAGGATCTGTTCCGCACACTCAACAATTCAGACATAGTACCTGCTTGAGGCAGAAAGGACTCCCTTGTGTTTCAAGTCCAAAGAGGGGTCCCTGAAATCAATCTCAAAGATTTCCAATGTGCCATTTGTGCTAAAGGAGGCATCTAACTGCTGGGCAGATGTTCCTAGGCACAAGAAAAGTTAGAAAGAGGCAGCATATAAGCAAAAATACATGCATGGATTTGGGGTATAAATGGTTAGGAAGTGGAGAGGCAGAGGAACAGGAGAGGACTGGGTATACCCTTTTTCAAATGGTAACTCCAAAGAGAGCAAGAAAACAGGAGGTGCCCAGGCTTGAGCCACAGTTCAAGGCTGCCCCCAGGTACTCTAAACACCTAATGTCCCCTTGCTTATGCTGTGAGCAAACCCCACCTTTCCATGACTCTAAAGCTTTCTCTGAAGCTCAATAAAGAATTCTGGATACTAAGTCTCCCTTTGACCTACGTACTTTCAGCAGATCATAGTCCACAATATCATCATACCTGTGGCCAGATACACAGGGTACTGGCTGGCTGGGCTCCACGCTTGGACAGCTGGCCGTTCAAGTTCTTTTAGCTTCATGGCCGGTCCTGTGTGTGGCAGAAAACTGACATGGCCCTCAGCCTACTGAAAACAGAAACCTGCAAACTTAAAGAGTCAGATCCAGGGAGTACCTACAGACATGAGATCCTGTTTCTGTCCTTCCACCATGGAATGGGGATTTCAGGGCAATAGGAGGTAACATACACATAACCATCTGTAGATCTGCAAGGACAGTTCACTTACCTAATTACTGAAATCTAATGTTTTAATCCCAAAAAGATATCCAAACACAGTGGTTGCCACAGGCCCAATGGTGATGATAATCATCAGATCAGGTAATATCTCAGTGACCTCATCTATTCCTTTGGCTTTACATATCATCCATATGCTGATGACCCCCAAGTTCATACCACCAACACAAATTTCTCCTCTGAGCTCCAAGTTCTTATGTATAACTTGCTAATCAAATATTTCCATTTGGATATAGCAAAGATACCTAAGTTAGTCTGTCTAAAACAGAATTCTCTATTCCACCATCTCCTCCCCCCAAATCTGTTCTTCCTCCAGTTTTCTTCATCTCAGTAAATGGTACCACTATCCATCCAATTGCTCAACCAGAAAACCTGAAAATCACCCTTGATTCCTTTCTCCCTTATTCCCTTCTAATTCATCATTAAGTCTTTCTGATTTCACCTCCAAAATTATATCTTAATCTGTTTACTTTTCTCCGTCTCCACCACCACCACACTCTTTGAAGATACCATCATCTCTCACCTGGATTACTGCAATAATCTTCCAGCCGGTCATCTTTACCCTACCATAACCCAATTAACTCTCTACACAGAAGCAAAAGTGAACTTTTAAAATCAAAAATAGGATTTTTGGCACTCCATGCTTAAAATCTTCCAATGACATCTATTGCACTCAGAATAAAATTGCTAGTGACCCTCAGCCTACGACTTCAACCTCATCTCTTGCTACTTTCCCCTCTTATTCATTGTGCTACAGCCACATTAGCCTTTTCTCGTTTCCTGGCTTTTTACTACCTCAGAGCTTTTGTAAATTCTGTTTCCTATACTTTGAACGTCCTTCCTTTCATTCTCTGCATAACTGGCTCCTTATCACATCTTTCTGGGCTCAGCTTCTCACCCCCTCACAGAGGTGAGCCACCCAGTGAAAATCAGACTCAATCTTTTTCTCCTTGGTACCTCATTTGTTGAATGAAGGTAGACATCCATTTTAATTCTGTGGTTTCCAATCCAGTTCTAACGCATATTCAAGGTGCCATCCCAACAGGCTAGCAAAGTGGCAGGAAAGTGTTTTGTCTGTTTGTTTTTAAGGTAACACTGAACTTGAGGGAGTAGACTTGGGACCTGCTGTGACCTGCTTAAGGAAGCCACCGTCAGGTTTGTCTCAACCTAGAAAATAGCAGGTAGTATTACTCAATCACTAATGTACTTTCCAGCCTGAAGAAAGTTTAAGGCTGCCAATTCAGCCAAGATTCTCAGGGGGTCTCTAAACATTTGAGGCAACATCAATTACGTACGGACTTGCTGCACAACATATTACATAGTCACCACTGCCACCTGCTGGTCAAAGCCATTTTCACGTTTCTGGGGAAAGCCCTTAATGAAATTAGGAGCTGTGTTTAGCACTGCTCATTTAACGTGCAAATCTCAATTCTCACAATGGTTCTATGTGGCAAGTCCTGTTATTATCCCCATTTTACGGGGAAGAAAACTGGCTGGGCCGAGATGTGAACCCCAATCAGCCCCCATAGCCCAGTGCTTTTAACCATTATACTAGTTCAAACTAAACTCAATTCCACATGAGGTGTTAAATGCCCGACGGTCTAGAAACTGGGAAGATGGGCTTTTAATCTACATTCAACCAAGAACCGAACAGACTCCTGCAGTGACGGACGGCGGCAGCGACGCTCGGCAGCCCCGGCCCCTTGGGGTAGCACAGCTTCCCGCCAGACCTGGCCAGGCTCGGGCCCGGAGCGTAGGGGAAGGCGCTAGGGAAGCGCTCCAGGGAGACCCTCGTCGGGCCGCAGCACCCCCGCGCGGCCGGGAGAGCGGAGCCGGGTCCAGCCCGAGAGCGGGCGTGGTGGGGCCCTGAGAGGCGCGGGCCGGGCTCTCCGCTGGGGGCGAGCTCCCCACCCCCGACTCTCTCCCGAGGGAGCAGCAGCACTCCCGGCCGCCCCCCAGAGAGGTGGGGAAGACCCACCTGCTCCGGGAGCCAGGTCAGGGTAGCGCGGCGCAGCCACAGCCGATATCCTCAGGGGGCCTTTCGGCTCAACTGGGCGTTGCGGACGGCGGCTGCCGAAGGCCAAAAGTAGTCCTCGCAGGGCACCGCGTGCGCGGAGCTCGGGGTAGAGAAGCCGGCCGACCAGCGAAGGATCTAATAGGATTCTCGCTTTTACTCCGGGCTCCCTCACCTGTCCTGTGATTGCGCATTTCTACCATGTGGGTCAGATCCTGCGACTACTAAGTCCTGGCCTATTCAACTTGAGCGAGGCTCCGGGAACAGCCCCCGCGAAAAGGGAAAATACTAATTCATTATTTGTTGACGTGTAGAAGACCTGGTACTAGCTAGCTCCAGAAGCTCTCAGTGGAATCCTAATTGAAAAGGTAAATAGCAACTGAGGCCGTAAATAACGGCAACACACTACACCCCAGCAACAACTGGTGGCCAAAAGCTGTTGGCTGAACTAATTAAAAGGTATAGGCGTGCAGGGGACTAGGTATTGTAGACCAGGAGCTTCCTGGGGCGTTTCAGGGACAGGAGATATGGGCGTCATACTTTGCAGCGGCAAAATAGGTGATGTCTCAGAAGGAAGGGCCCAACTGCCTAGTAGGCCCCCTTGGCATTTCCCATACCATGAATTAAAGAGGCCGGATACAAATTGGGAATACCAGTTCAACTCTGCAGGTAATTGGGAGTTAGTGAAAATTATGAGTAGGGATGCAATAAGATGAAGATTGTATCTTGAGATAATATGGATTCCCTTGGAGCTGGAGGCAGGGACTCAAATTAGGAGACTAAGAATAGTCCAGGTCCCAGGTGATGAGAGCCTGGATTAATATAGTGGCAGTGACTGTAAAGGAAAACTGGACAGGCTCTTGTGACTGATGAAGGTAAACAGTTGAAGGGGGAGGTGAAAAAATCAGATGGATTTTATTATGTTGACTGAGGGAATTATGGCATTTCCAAACAATGTTCTGTCAGCAGCTGAAGATCTTAGACCTGTTATCTGAGATTCAGAACTTTGGTTTAATGCATAAGTTCCACCGTGGTTTTGCCAGTTGCACCTTCAAAGACAGTGAATTGGTTCAGGTATTTTATGATGGAGCCCCGAATCATTGTGACACAAGTCTAGATTTCCTTTTCATGTGGACTAGAGGGTTTTGAAGTCAGGACAGAAGACAATTTAGGGCATTGCTGCGCCTGCCCACTCTGTGTACTAAGTACTCAACAAGCATTTCTTGAGCATCTTAGCACAACAGTGGATGAGACCTGAAGGCAAGTAAACAGGGTGGAAAACTGAACCTTAGACTATATCTCAAATTAGGGAATGAGGCAGAAATGTCACTGATGGGAGTGTTCTGAAAGAAATTTGAACCCAAAGCATAAGGTCACAGTTTTAAGCAGGACAGAATTAAAAAAATAAAAAGTACAGGGGTGCCTGGGTGCCTCAGTCAGTTAAGCCTCCCTCAGGTCATCATCTCAGGGAACCCCATGTCCGGCTCCACACTGGGCGTGGAACTTCCTTAAGATTCTCTCTCTCCTTCTCCCTCTGCACCCCCCCGAAATAAATATTTAAACAAATTAAAAGTAGGGGTGCCTGGGTGGCTTAGTCGGTTAAGTTCTGCCTTCGGCTCAGGTCATGACCCCAGAGGGCTAGGATCGAGTCCTGCATCGGGCTCCTTGCTTGGCAGGGAGCCTTTTTCTCCTCCCTCCCTCTCTGTGACAAAAAAAAAGAAAAAAATCTAAAAAAAAATTAAAAGTATACTCTTCTCTCTCAGCTCACACATCTCTTAATTCTTTCACTTTGTTTTGTAACTGCCAGTCTCAGCTTCTAGGTAAGTACTTGAAGGCAAGTATTGTGTCCTTTCCAATTTTATATCCCCAGGACCTATTAGTATCTGATATATAGATACATAGATGTTTGTTTGTTAAATATATTAAGTATATTATCAAATGTGACAGAGGACAGGGAATGAAGACAGATAAAAAGCCAGTGGAGACACTGAAGTAGAGGCATTTTAGTGTCCGTACCCACCCCCTGATCTCATAAAAGTCCCTTTCAGTGCCTGGACAAAAACTAACTTGGATGGACTTGCTTTCATGGATCATACTGAATGCGTGCTTTTTTTATGGGACAGGTTTTCAGGCAGCATGACTGTTTAGGAAAATGTCCCCAAAGGGACAAAAAGAAAATGAGTTGGTTCACTTAACAGATGCACTGAGATAGACCCTCAAAAACAGGAGCAGAAGCCATGCACAGGTTCAGAGTAACTCACTGGACAGTCCTCTAATTCATAAATGCAGGATTCAGAAGTTGCTTTGGAACAAGGAATACACACTCTTACAACAGAAATAACATTATAGTCACAGCCCCAGGTGAATCCAAAAACAACTATATATCCTGGAATATACTTAAAACGTGTTAAAATACAGTTTTTTAAAAAACTAGCCACTATAAAAAAATTTTTTTATGGGAAATACTTTTTGTTCTGACTTGGGAAGTCAGGAACGTATCTTCCTTCTTCTTCAACCCTGTAAACAGGAAAAGGAGCTACCGTTACCACCTGCTGCCAACTAGAATACCTTCACGGTCCCAGCAAAATTAACAAATTACCATTTTTTGTGCTAACCCCCACCTCCTGCCTTTCTAATTGCAGAGGGGCTGGGGGATGGGAATGGACAGCAGACCAAAAAAAAAAAAAAAAGTAAAAGGATGAGCTTCTCACGGCAGTGGCTACTCCCGGGGAAATGAGGCACAGACATCACAGCACTGTTTTATTAGGGACTTCGTAAGGTTAAAGCTCTAGAAATGAGGGAGTCAGTTCAGGGGCACAAAGCTGATGAAGCCACCTCAGATCTCATAATGAACCACTGGCTCAGGCTCTTTGGTGGGATCGCCGCCTCGTTCCAGGTACAGATTATTATAAGGATACTGCTTTGGCCCCTAAGGAAAAAACACAGGTCAGCAGGATAGCATACATCCCAGCCAATACCTGGCTATACCCCACTCTGAGTTAACAATCATACATGGTAAATGGATACGAGGTAGCGTCTGGTCGGATCCAGCTGGGCTAGAACAGCAGGAACAGCACTCCTCTTCCCTAATCAGCTCAAGGCAGAGAGAAAACCTAGATTGTAAGAGAAGTGGTGCCTACACCATGTGTGTGTGTGCGCAAGTGTGTGAGAGAGTGAGTGAGAGAGAGAGAGAAAAGGGAGGGAGCTTTCTAAATGAGACGATGCATCCATCCATCCCACTCTCTCCTGGGGTCGAGACAGACTCAATCTCCTTTAAGTCACTCAGCCTCTAATGGTTCCACCACTAAAGTGGCCTAGCAAATGAGGCGTGCAGGAGCAGCAGTGGGGGAAAGCACAGAGGAGACACGGCTGGGACGTGCTTTAGGGGCTGCTAGCTTTACCAACAAACAGCTGTCAGAGAACACAGCTCAAGGGGAGGAGAAAAGGGTGATGTGCTTACAGAACTGAAAAATGGAAGAGCCACACTGTGTTTCTTGCTCTCCTGAAGTGAAGTTAGTGCTCACACCAGCCCTACGTGCACTCTCCAGCCTGCAGCCCCTGGGGCTTGGTAGGAAGGCTCGTGTCAGTGCACACAGACGTACCAGCTACCATCAGGACATTGATTATCTCTGCAGAGGTAGCACTGAGCAGCCAACTGCAAACATGACAGTCTTCCTGCTTTCAGTTCCTTCCCGTACAATCTACTCTGTAGACTACTCCCAGATTAATCATACTAAAATCCTAACCTTCATTATGTCATTTCTGTTCAAAAACTCAACATAGTTCCTTGCTGCCTAGAGGTAGACCAAGTCATCACTGGATCCCCAACCCCTAGCACAATCTGTATCTGGTACTTAGTAGGGTCTTCAAAAATATTTGAATTAATGTCTTACTACACCGCTGAGTGCAAATCCCTAACTACACAATGAAAGCATCCCAACCTAAATGACCAACTCACCTCACATTTTTTAACATGGCAGTTTCCACACCTAATTTCCCAGAACATGAGAATTAACTGGAAACTTGTTAAATACTGATTCTAGAACCCCACCATGGAGCTACTGAACCAAGAATCTGAATTTTTAGCAGCTCTCTAGGTAACCAATACAGCTGGTTATCTAGGACTATTTTATATGCCTATTCCATTTCAGCTGACTAACTCTCCTTTTCCTTCCTTCATTCTATTTTTCTTGCCCCAAATGTTCTCTCCAACTTCTGCCCACCATCAAAAGTCTATACATATTTTTAGTATCTAGCATGATCCTTCTTTTTAACAGGACCTCATACCCCTTAACACATAGGTTCACTACAAACATAAGGACACTAAAACTGCCACATTCCTATATCTCTGTTCAAATGTTGCTCATCCTGTCATTTTCTACATCTTTTTCTTACCCATATCAAACTTCCTTAAAGCTAGACAGTATATTTTCCATGTCTTTTATGCTCTCCAAGATAAAACTGTTGTGCTCATAGTAAACAATTGCTTCCAGTACCTTATAGAAGCTAGTGCCCTTCACACCTCCAGCAAAGAATAAGGTTGCAGCTCTAGATTAGTTGACTCCACCTTCAAAGATCACTTGCTAAAATATAATTGGTAAGTATAGTCCCCAAATGGCAACTCTAGAAGACTAGTTGACTTACACATTCTCATTTCTCATCTAGTCCTGAACTGTTTCTTCTCACTCAGACTGACCCAAGAAGTAGGCGAGGAGCAGTTCTCTGAGACTTGTGCTAGGTCAATGGGTAAGGCCTTCTATAGGCCTTAACAGGAAGCCAAGCTTGGTATTGGCTGGATCCCTACTCCACAGACTTCATTCCCTCAGGAAACAGCACTAAGTAAATATGCCTACCAGAGCACTTCTCAGATACTCACCACAGGCTGGTAGGTGGGGTAAGTTTCCCCGACCCAAAACATGAACAGCATGAAGGCCACGAAGCCAAAGAGGTGCTTACACATGATATTCCAGGAAACAGGCGTGGGGGATGTGTCCACACGGTTCCTGATATACATGTCAAGGTCCCAGTGCATCTGAGGCAGAAAAACAGTTAAATGCAACATTCTGCTCTTCCTGCAAAAGGCAGGCAGTCTGCAAAAGGGTGATCAGAGCCTGATAAAAGGTTCAATAAAGGCATTCTACTGCCCTGGGGCAATATTCTGCGAGTCAAGTGTGAGCTACTCTACCACATAGGACTAGGTGCTGGCTTAGGTCTAGGTTCTGCTGACCAAGGACAGTTCAAGCATGGAAGTGCACAATTTTCAAAGTACAGAGCTCTGATTATATGCAGAAGTCTCATCCCATGTGCCACACATGGGACCTCAGATCTCAGATCACTGGGTCTTGCTTCCCTGGGCAGAAAACCTTAATGTTGCTTAGACAGCAAAGTGCCATTTAAGCTAAATAAAGAATCCTCATGAAGATATTAACAAGAAGGAAGAAAGGTCAAATGGGACATGGATCTCTCACCGGTTCACCCCAGTTCAACCTCAGGTCTGAGTGGTCCCAGTTATACCACGGATCCCTCTCCTGCTGTGAGCGGTCAGGGAGCTTCGGGTAGTCGCCATACCTGAGAGACAGAAAAACTTCTGGAAGGGGCTTTGAGCCACATCACTCAGGCAATTCAAAGTCCCCTCATGTTAAGAGATGAGAAACCAAGTGACAGATAACGGCCTCCCCTAAGGACAGAGAAACCCATTTTCAAATTAAGATCTCAATTTACAGTCACTAAGCACAGAACGAATCACAGAAGTCCAAAATGTAAATAAAAGATGTCAAACTCTGAAACATTATAATATACATTATAACATACATGCTTTTCTTACTTTTTTCCAACAACAAAAATCATGCAATGTTATAATGTTAGAGCTGGAAGGGAATTTAGCAATCAATCACTCTGATTCCCTCATTAGACGGAAAATGAAACTGAAGTTTAGTTTGAACCCCAGGTCACCCAGCTAATTGGAATACAAACAAAAAGGGTTCAGATTAGAAAAGCATTCTCTTCATAGCAACTGTGCTCCCAACCACCAAGTTAGCATACATCTCCATGTCTCAAACACCTCATGGGACTTCCTGCTAAGCTGGGTTTTCCCTAACAAATCCAGTTTCAACTTTTACAGACTGCTACCAAGGCTACTCTTGTCCACAACAAAGAGACATAGGAAATGATGACAACTAGTTATGTGTCACAGAAAATGACTGGAAAACAACAAGAAAAATAAGAGCTGCTAAAACGACTACTGAAAGAGTATGCTAGGAAAGAAAATGAGGGTGACCATAATCACTTCAGATAATTAACCACAGGGGTGTTATGTAAAGGGGGGGATGGATAACATCAACTGGAGTAGGGAAGTTGGCTGTTTAATCTGTTTGACAGTTACTACAACTTCCACAGCCCTAATAGCAAAAATATTTTTTAAAAGAAAGCTATACATACGAATACAGAGTACTCCATCTACAAATAAGGCTCTCAAGACAGGAGCCCAGCTCCAGCCTGATCACGTGCCTGAATGACAGCACCTGAGCCCAGCAGATGCTCAATCTAAATGAAACCTCGCACTCTGGCTGAAGCCAAGCAAAGTTCCTGCTATTCAGGGGTCCTCAAGGGAGCTATTAAAATCTCGGCTTCCTCATTTGAAGAAATAGCCTGAGCCAAGGAGAAAATTGAAGTCCTCTAGGCTGCAGCTGCTCACCCATCACCTCCCACCTCTCTCCACCGAGAAAGGCACCCACACCATTGACTCTGAGGGGTCACGAGAAGGTTCAGGGAAAATGGTCAGAGTCGAGCCACCCAACCCAGCTGGCCATCTCCCATCACTGCCCGGCTGCGAGCAAACTCTGCTGCATCTCACCCCATGCCATCATCCGGGTACGGTTGGTAGTCTTCTATCCGCATATTGTATTTCTTGGCGGCGGCTGCCCGTTCTTCCGGGGTTTTGGGATAGGGCCCCGGGAGCATCTCCTTCGTAATGTGCGAAGCTGGAGAGCAAAAGAGGGCGGGTCAGAAAAGACCCTGTTCCTCCTGCTGCCCCGAAGGCTTCAAGCTGCGGTGGCTGCGGTGGCCCAGGCTGCAAGGGACCAGGGCGACCCGCCCCCCCCCCTCCTGGGGACACTAAATTCCCCCGCCCCCCCCCCCCCCCCGCTCCCCCGCCAACCCTCGACACACCAAACCTCAGGCATCCCCACACTCAGGCCTCGCCCGTTCTCGCGGACCTGTCCGTGCACCCAACGGCACCACGGTCCGGGTTGCCCTTTGCAGCCATCGCACTCCCAGGACCCGCACCCTCGCCGTCGCCATCTTCACCTTCCTCCCAGTTGACCCTGCACATGCGCAAAGGCCTTGTCACGGCGGCTGAGCCGGGCCAAACGCGACAAGGGAAGCCGGTAGCCAAGGAAAGTCTTTAGGCTCCAACAAGGGCGGGGCTTAAACCGTGTTGAGAAGCCACAGGGAAGATGAGAGGTTGGACAGAGGCAGAGAGGGAAAGTGGAAAGGAGAGAAAAGCGAGCAGGTCATTATTTGACATTTCATACTGTTGTGTCCCTTTCTCCGTCAGCTGACTTAGACACTTCCAGGGATAATGGGGACACAGAACCTGAGCATCTCAGGTGGACAGCTAACTTACCTCCCCCAGGTGCAGTACATGTCAAATGAGCCTGTCTTAATGTCTTCTTTGACTGCCTGCCTTTTTCCTCTCCCTCACTGGCACTTCCTCCTTTCATCCCCAAACGTGATCATTCTTCAAATTCAGCCCTTGGTCTTCCTTGCTCTTGTTCTATTCTGCAAATTGATCTCCTTCACATAGAGGAATCGATGCAACACACAAATCGCCCCAAATTCGCTCCTCAGTTTTACTCCGTATTTATATTTGAATGTCCCAGTCACCTCAATCCAACAAATGTAAAACCAATCCTAGCACCTTAAGCAGCTCTTCCCAGACTGGCTATAGCCTCAGATTGGCTAGGACTTGTAAAGATTTCAAGCCTGACCACAGTTAACAAACACTAGCTTAAAGAAGAATGGGGGATATTATCATGTTTGCATATGAATATGTTTTCACTTTTACACAAACAGGATTTGTATAATTTAAACAATATAAATGTACACGTATTTCTAGCAACTTTTAGGGTGATGACTGTTTTGGTGCAGAATCCATTATTACAGACATTCTCAAATATATATTAGAGCAATAAAGATTATATATACTACTTGGCATATAAATTTGGGGGAGGATTACTTCACAGCAATTTGCCCTCTTGTAAATAAGCATCACTAGTTGATGTTCAAAATAATTGTACAATATCTGCATTCAATCAAGCCCTGATCAAATTTGGGTTAAGAAACTGTTTTCTAATTTATTTACTATTATCAAGATATAATTCACATACAATAAAATTCATACCTTTAAATTGTACAATAAAGTGATGTTTAGTATATTTACAAAGTTGTGCAACTATCTCCACTGATTCTAAATTGTTTTCATTACCCTTACCCCTAGACCCTGGCAATCACTAATCTACTGTCTGTATGGATTTGCCTATTTTGGACATTTTATATAAACGGAATCATGCAATATGTAACATTTTGTGTCTGACTTACTTCACTTGGCATAATATTTTTAAGGTTTGTCCATGTTGTAGCATGTGTCAGTTCTTCATTCCCTTTGATGGCCAAATAATATTCCGTTATATTGATATACAACTTTTTGTTTATACACTCATCAGTTGATAGACATTTGGGTTATTTCCACTTTGGGGCTATTATAATTAGTGCTGCTGTGACCGTTCTTGTACAACTTTTTGTGTGGATGTATGTTTTCAATTCTCTTCAGTATATACCTAGCAGTAGAATAGCTGGAGAAGGAAAGGGAAGGAAGGAAGGAAGGAGGGAGGGAGGGAGGGAGGGAGGAAGGAAGGAAGGAAGGAAGGAAGGAAGGAAGGAAGGAAGGAAGGAGGGAGGGAGGGAGGAAGGGAAGGAAGGAAGGAAGGAAGGAAGGAAGGAAGGAAAAAGAAAGAATTGCTGGATCATAGGATAACTCTGTTTAACTTTCTGTAGAACTATAAAACTGTTTTTCAAAAAGCTGCACCAATTTATCTTCCCATTGGCAGCATATGAGGGTTCCAATTTTTCCACATTCGAGTGGCTGTGAATGGTATCTCATTGTGGTTTTGATTTGCATTACCCTGATGGCTAAAGATGTTGAGCATCTTTTCATGTGCTTATTGACCATGGTATATCTTCTTTGGAGAAATGTCTACTCAAGTCTTTCATCCATTTCTTTTTTTTTTTTCCATTTTTTTCAACCATTTCTTAATTGGGTTGCCTTTTTATGCTTAGTTGTAAGAATTCTTTATATATTCTAGATACAAGTCACTTATCAGCTGTGTACTTTGTAAATATTTTCTCCCATTCTATGGATTTTATCTTTTGTCTAGGCCTTCAGAGCAACCTTTGCCCACCATCTATCAATCTGACAATTGCTTTTCCTTCTGATTTCTTAGGTAGGTCAAGAGTTTACTTCTCTCCCCATCCATGACTGTAAAGTTTAATGCCTCGCTAAACTGGCCTCCTTTTCCGCTTCTTGTGTAGGCCTGGGCACACTGACGCAGCAATAATATTTGGTGTATTGGTTAACCAGGTGATCAGTGGGTTTAACCTCTGCGCCCCAAAACTTCATGGGCCGAGCTTAGGGTGTAAAGCTGTAGGTCACCATTAGGAGGAGCTCCCCCACGCCCCGGTTCCGCGTTCTTTGTGTCTCTGGACCGCTCTCGCGCGCAGTCCATCTCTATGGTTTCCGTTGTGTTTTATCCGGAATAGGCGCGGCTTCCGGTTCCGGTGGGGCCGTCTGTAGCGACGGAGATGGCGGCGACAGTGACGGAGGCTGCGGCCTCGAGCTCTGGAGAACCCCGAGAAGAGTCCGAAGCGCCCAGCCTCGCCTGGGATGAGTCCCAACTGCGTAGTTATAGCTTCCCGACCCGGCCCATCCCGCGTCTGAGTCAGAGCGACCCCCGGGCGGAGGAGCTTATCGAGAATGAGGTAGGAGGCGGGGCCCTGTCCGAAGGGGGAGGGGGAAGGGACCAGCTTGAGAGGAGAGGTCAAAGGCGAATGGTGGTACAAGTGGGGGACTGGCAGGGCTGTGGACTAGGGCCTGCGGGAGGATGGAGAGGGGGGCGAGGAGAAATGGAACTTAAGGAGTTCGTGCTTGTTCACAGGAGAAAGTATCCAGAAGTAGGGAAGTTGTTAGAGTCATGAGACAAGAATCCACCAGGTCCTTGGGACGACTTCATTTGTTTTTTTCACTTGTTTTCACTTAGGAGCCTGTGGTGCTGACAGACACAAATCTTGTGTATCCTGCCCTGAAATGGGACCTTGAATACCTGCAGGAGAACATTGGGAATGGAGACTTCTCTGTGTACAGTGCCAGCACCCACAAGTTCTTGTACTATGATGAGAAGAAAATGGCTAATTTCCAGAACTTTAAGCCCAGGTCCAACAGGGAGGAAATGAAATTTCATGAGTTTGTTGAGAAACTGCAGGATATACAGCAGCAAGGAGGAGAAGAGAGGTAAGTTCCCAGATCGTGGCTTCGCACTGAATCTAGGGCATCCATTTTCTTTTCTTGTAATTGAGCATATGGAGGAGTTGGACGAGTTCTGTAGCTTGAGAGATGAGAGAATGATTAGACTTGAATTGTGACACTGTAGTTCTTTGTTGTCTTCACAAAGGGACAGTCACAGTTGCCTAGAAGGGTCAGGTAGGTGAACAAAACGAGGGAAGTTGTTTGGGTGAAAACTAGAGTGAAGCTGAAAGCGTATGCCCTATTCAAAGTGAGAAGTCATTCCTTGATTCTTGTTTCCATTTAGGAGTGCAGTCCCAGGGTTGCTAGATACTCTCATTTTCGAGAGAAGCCAGAAATTAGGATTTTTACTTAACATTTTTTTGACTTTTAAATGGAGACAGCTAATTCAAATTTTTAGAAATGCTGCAAGGTACCAAACAAAACCGACTGTCATTGGATTTAGCCCTGAGATTGCCAGTTTGCACCCTGTGTCCTAAAATGTTAGGCTGGCTTGGGACAATTAAAACTAAAAAGTTTTATAGATTGTTATGATTCTGGGGTGAAGGATGTCAGGGTCCTCTAGATTAGGGGAGATCAGATTCAGTTGATAATGGATTTCCACATTGTACTAGAGATAGCAAACACAGGACACACTCAGATGTGACTCTTCCTCTGTGCTTTTATCCTTATATGTGAAGACAGCCTCTTCGGTAGGTCCCAGACAGCATTCAGTTCCTCACTGTAACGTTGCTTCTGGGGAATTGCTTTCACTGAGTACTTCATGGTGAATCACCATCTGCCTCTCACATTTGGTGCCCAACCCTGGCCTTCTCTTTAGTCTCCTACCTCAGTTCTTTCTCTGACTCTTAGCAGCATATGGCTGAATGAATGGATTTAGAATATATTTTTTGTGTTTGTGTTTCTTACTGAAACTTAGCCCTTATCATAGTGCTAGAACTTTGACCAAAAAGAGTTTCCAGGGTCTCAACTGTGATTGATCAGTTCTTTATGTCTTCCAAAGACTGACGTAAGTCATCTTCTGCTTAAGTTTCCTCAAATTTAACATAGCATATACATGTGTATGCACACGTCCACACATCCCCAATGTTAAGAGAGAGAAGTCAATTTAAATGGTGCTGGTGGAATGTAATTCCACTGCATGAACATTTGCGCTGGAAGGAGCATGAGATAAGACACAGGAGTCCTGTTTCCTCAATCACTTTAAGTTTCTTACCTCCCATAGGGAGAGCAGTTTGCCTCACTAAGTACAAGCTATGAGTGTAGTCTTTATGAGTGATTCAAGGAAAATTTTTTTTCTATGCACAGGTTTTGCCCTACCAGCTTACTTTACCACCAACCAATTCCACTTTGGAATTGTACGGGTTGTTAGGATTCAGGGAATTCTATGATTGCTCTTTGAGCTCTTTTGACCATTTACTGTTCAGATGTAATAGGATTTGTTTGGATTCATGTTTGGTGAGTGTTCTGCCTCTTTCAAAGTTACTTGGCAAAATTTTTGTATGAATATTTTATAATTTCTGGGGAGAGTCCAAAGGTTGCATTTGAGTCCTGAGGGTTCCTTGTCCCCCAAAAGGTAGCTAGTGTTTACAACTTAAAAGATTTCTAGTTAATATTGCCTTAAACATCCTGATTCTAGGCACTGAGATACCTTTGAGTCGTTTGAAGTAACGTTCTTGGGACTAGAACAGGGCTGCTTTTGTGTTTTGTCTTCATGTTTTCCCCTTTATTAATGTCCCTTATGGGACTTGAGCGGGTTTTCACATCCCTTAATTAATTTCCGATCTTCTTCGGTGTATTAGGAGCGCTGGGTCTGCAGAAAGCCTGATGAGGCTTTCAGTTGTAGAAGGCTGCTACAGAGAGGTGGCTGAGTTAGTTAAGATAAACTAGGTTTCAAGCCAGAGGCAGTGGCTTGAAACAACAAAGTTTTATTTAGGTTTATAACAACAACAGTCATGCTGCGTGTCTGTCATAGGTCACATGGAGGCTCTGCTGTTAAAGTCATCTTTTTCATTTTGGGACCCAGCAGCTACTATCTGAAACCTTGCAGTTGATTAGCAGAGGGAAAGAGATGTGGTGGTAGTGAGTACTGTTTCTTCAAATTACAGTTTGGACGCAACACAAGTCATTTTTGTGGACATACCTGGTCAAAGTAAGTTAAATAAGCAAGTTTGGCTTCAAGGGGATACAGGAGAATTAACTCTCCCACAGGGAAGAAACTAGATCTTGGTGAACAGTAATATGATCTATCATAACGGCCATCGAGGGCCAAAGAGGATGTCTGAGGCTCTGAAAGTCTCTAGAGAAAGGCTGATTAATCATTTTAGACTCTGAATAGGTGTTGAGGAATCTATGAAATTGTATGAAATTTCTGTGTTTATGTACATTTTTTATGGAAGCGTTCCTTGGATTCTTAGATTTATGCTGTGACCCAGAAAAGGTCAAGAATCACTTCTTTTAGGGGCGCCTGGCTGGCTCAGTTGGTGAGAGCATGCAACTCTTGATCTCAGGGTTGTGAGTTCAAACCTCACATTGGGTATAGCGTTTACGTTTAAAAAAAAAAAAGAATCTTTTCTTTAAAATAGCAAGTTTGGTGTTGAACAGAGCTCAAAGAAGGACAGGCAAGGATTCAGTTCTGTGAGAATCTATCTTGGTTAAGATTTGCATGGCTGCAGCTGGTCTCTGTGGGAGGTGCTGTTGTGGATTTGGATTTCCAGATGTGGGGAGGCCATGACAAGGGACTGTGTATGTGCACTAATGGGATTTTATTCTCGGGGAACATAGGTTGTATCTGCAGCAAACACTCAATGACACCGTGGGCAGGAAGATTGTCATGGACTTCTTGGGTTTTAACTGGAACTGGATTAATAAGCAACAGGGAAAGCGTGGCTGGGGACAGCTGACATCCAACCTGCTGCTCATCGGCATGGAAGGTAAGAAATCTTTCAGAAAGCAGCATAGCTTGGAGTCATACAAACCTAATTTCCAGGCTTGTCTTCACCACTCATTTGCTTTATGACTTTGGAACGAGTCACTTAACTTTTTTAAACCTCAGCCTTCTCTTCTGTGAAAGGAATATGATAATATCTTATAAATAGCTATGAAGATTAAACGAGATAATGTACATAAAGTGATTAAGCTAGTTTCATGCACTCTAAAAAGAGAGTTTTCTTTTCCCTTCCTCAGTTGCAGCATGAGCGTGTATACTTGGGTATTAGGGATCTTCCTGAGATACTGTTCTATCTATTGGATCTCTCTGTATTCAGGGAGACTTTTTTTCCAGTAGAAGAGGAAAGCTTATTTTTTTCGGTATAAATGGAGCCTTATCTTTTGAATGTTAATATATTTATGGAGTTAAATTCAAAAGGTAGAAACAGGTGTGTAATGATAAACCTCTCTTCCAGTCCTATTTCCCAACTTTCCGATACCCCTCCCTGGAGGCACCACGTGTTATTAGTTGCTTGTGTATCCTGCTAGAGGATTTTATGCATACACAAGCAAATATGTGAATATGTTCATTCTTTCTTTTTTCATTTGAATGAGAGGCGAGGCTTTTTTTTTTTTTAAGATTTTATTTATTTATTTGACAGAGACAGCGAGAGCAGGAACACAAGCAGGGGGAGTGGGAGAGGGAGAAGCAGGCTTCCCGCCGAGCAGGGAGCCCAATGCGGGACTCGATCCCAGGACCCTGGGATCATGACCTGAGCGGAAGGCAGACGCTTAACCGACTGAGCCACCCAGGTGCCCGAGAGGAGAGGCCTTTGAATTCCAGTCAAAAGGAGGAGAGCTGCTTACTAACCAGGGTCATTGTCTCATTCTTCTTCTTTTTTTTTTTTTTTTAAGATTTTATTTATTTATTTGACAGAGAGAGACACAGCAAGAGAGGGAACACAAGCAGGGGGAGTGGGAGAGGGAGAAGCAGGCTTCCCGCGGAGCAGGGAGCCTGATGCAGGGCTCGATCCCAGGACCCTGGGATCATGACCTGAGCCGAAGGCGGTCGCTTAACCCACTGAGCCACGCAGGCGCCCCTCATTCTTGTTTTTATTTGTGGCACTAGCTCAAGGCCAGGCCCATAGTAGGTACTTAGTAAATAGTGAATAAATTAGATCAAGCAAGGAAGCAGAGTAGTGGTCTCTTCTCCTTTTATTGTCCTTTCTTCAGTTTTGGATCCTTTGCTGCAAGTATTAATAAAGATTTCTAGCAGTGCAGTTTATGGATTGCACCCCTAACCTGCCCCTTTGAAACCAGCTCTTGATTAACCTGCCAGGAGCTAGTTCCGACCTACTTAGCTATAAGTTCTTCTGTTGACTTCTGTCCTTCTGTAGAGTGCACAGAAGCAGATCCCTCAGGTAGAGATGAGAGAGCAAATCTCCTTTGAGGATGCACATGGACTCAGCATTAAAGAAGGCGGCTGTCTTGGCCCACTCAGGCCGACCCAGGGAATGTTTTCTGAACTCCGTGCCCTACAGAAGGGCCCCTTAGCTCTCAGGGATTGTGCAAAGGATAAACAACAGATGAGGTCCCAGTTATAAAGAGTAGATGGAGCACACATATACTAGGGCAGAACTACTTCAAGTTGGCATTTTAAATAATTCGCCTTATTCAAATTATACAACACTTCAGGAATCTGATACGTTCCCCCCATGCCCCCATGAGAATTAACAGCCTCAGTGTTGCTCTAAGAAGTGTTGCATCCCACAGATGTGTTGAAGTGAGAACAAAGGTTGAGAATCTCTGAGCTCCAGAAGAGCTACTCAAAGGAAGTACATATTCATACAACTTAAAATGACCAGTTAACTCCGTCAAAGAAGATTATGCATGCGTTGTTGATACCAGTCATTTTAGTTGTTACTCTTATTTTGCTACCCTTTTGATTTGTGCTATAGTCAAGAAGAGTACAAGTATGCACAGTATATTACTTTGCCAGGCTTGTGAATATTATCTTGATGTGCTGCTGCTTCCAGTAAGGGCAGAAGCATCATTTATGAAAGTTTGCTTTGCTGTAATTGTTGGTGAACCCTTAGCCAGTGATGGTTTCTGAACAATTTACTGCCCACTGAAAGTGTAACACCTACTTTGCTGAGAGTTGTAATTGCAGTCACCCTGATTCTGCTTGAAATTTTGATTGGGAACTCTTAGCTGAGAGGGCAGGCTGGGTTTCTCTCCAGCACTGGGCCTTGTGTTCCAGCCTATGCAGTAGAGCCACTGCTCTGAATAAGAAAATGTCTTTCCTCCTACAGGAAATGTGACACCTGCTCACTATGATGAGCAGCAGAACTTCTTTGCTCAGATAAAAGGCTACAAGCGATGCATTTTATTCCCTCCGGATCAGTTTGAGTGCCTGTACCCATATCCTGTTCATCACCCATGTGACAGACAGAGCCAGGTGAGCTTGTGTGGTGCAAGGAGGGTATAGAACTCCTTTGGGATCCAAGGTTGGCATGTCTTTCCCCTTCCCTGTGGATAAACTCAGGATAATTTCACAGTGTAGCTCACATATTCCAGGCCCTTGTGGTGGTCCCCAGATGTTTATAAGGATAAACAGTTCCGTTGAGTTAATTCTGGAGGGCAGACCCCATCACTAATGCTAGTGGACTCTGGTTACCCAGCTTGAATGTGTGTGTCTCCATTGGATTTAATAATTTGTTCTGTTGTCATGGATGCTGCTACTTTTTGATAAGGAGAAGGGTGAACAGAATTGTCATATGTCATTTACTGTCTTTCCTGGATCTAAAAGAAGTATATGGTTGACTTTATGGCCAACCAGAGAGGTCCTCTTCTTTCTTGAGAAAACTGCCTAGCCACTTCATGTATGAGTTTTTGCTGGTAGGAATATGTGTGTGGGAGAAAGTTTCAGAAGATTTGGTTGAAGGATGCATCCTCATTCCTCATATCTGCAGGCCATGAGTAGGTTTTCTGACCTGCAAGCTGTGATGATTGGCTTCTGACCTCAGGAGCACTGAGGCCCAGGATTCTTTATCAATCTTCAAGCATGGCTTATCTTAGACTGTTCTCTGAGAGGATGTGTGTATGTTTAAGGTGTGTGTGGTATCTTCTGCTGGATATAAATTCTAAACACATTTTTTTTTTCTTAAAGCCATCTTTTTATCACTACCAGACTAGCACATCACAGTTATTAATAAAGATTTGGTGATTGACTGATTTTTTTTTTCTTTCTCTTGAACCTCTCAGGTGGACTTTGACAATCCTGACTACGAGAGGTTCCCCAATTTCCAGAACGTGGTTGGTTATGAAACAGTGGTTGGCCCTGGTGATGTTCTTTACATCCCAATGTACTGGTGAGGAGGGGGCTAGGACTGGGCTTCTTGGGAGCTTTCTTTCCCATTCCCCGGAAAGCTGTATCTGTGTCCCTTCTGAGTTGTGGCAGGATTGGTCTTATGTGATCTACAGAAAGGTTGGCATATCCAGATTTTGAGCATACTGAACGTGGGGGAAATGACAACCCAGTCTCTAGGACAAGATGACAATTCCTCAGGTCCAAAGAGATCCCAGTGGCTTGAGGCTGGAGAGACTGTTCTTGGCTCTTTTGTATTTGGAGACTGAACTGAACACCACTGCCTCTGGTCCCGGGGTGTGTTTGACAGGATGAGTATAAAGATATGTCCTTGTTATTTGCTTTAGCCAGACTTTACCTAGTTTTCCATTCCTGCCTCTAAAAGAATATTGGTGGCAAACAGGAGCATGTTTATTTTCTTGCAGGTGGCATCACATAGAGTCATTACTAAATGGGGGGATTACCATCACTGTGAACTTCTGGTATAAGGTGAATATGGGTATCTTCCCCCTAGATGGGATTGGGGTGAGGTAGGTGTAATAAATGAATTGGGGGCAGGGTGGGGAGGTTGGCTCTCTCTGAAAGTGATTCCCAGGTCTTTGGGGAGATGAAGAGGGATGGGATTGAACTGGGTTTCTTAGAAGGGGTGAAGGTGCTAGAATGGTGGATTACATTGAAGCCTGCTGCTAAAGGCATTTCCTGAGCTGCTGCTTCCTTTGCAGGGGGCCCCCACCCCTAAGAGAATTGAATATCCTCTCAAAGCCCATCAGAAAGTGGCCATAATGAGAAACATTGAGAAGATGCTTGGAGAGGCCTTGGGGAACCCACAAGAGGTATGTGGCTGCCCCAAGGTGGCACTCCTGTGGCCCAGTGGGCAGAGTGACAAGGGCAAGTCAGGATTAGTGTCACATTCTCCATAGCTCTGTTTCAGTATCTGGTGTCCTTTCTCTCCATAGAGGTTATGGGCGTGTTCAGAAAATCTTTGTTTTCTGGTGAGAGCTGGGCTTGACTGGTGGATCAATTATAATCTGTTCCATGCTAGCGGTAATGTTCCCCATGGGGCTTGTGTGCCAGCTGGGGACCCCTGAGGGGATTCTTCTAGAATGGGAAGCGAGCAGTAAAGCATCTCCTCACGCTCTCCCAGCTGTGCCAAGGCTGCTCTAGGTAATGTTGAGACCTGCTTCCCACACAGGTGTGCCAGTGGCCCATTGGGTACCCAGGGGAGGCATTTGTAATGCTCTTGCCTTTTTCCTGTGGATAGCCTCAGCATCCAGAGGACCTGTGGGATTGGGAGGTGGCACCAGCCCCGATTGCATGTGACCGTTTTAGGATACAGAGGCATTTAACCTTCTTAAAGCTCGTTTAAGAAACATGCAAGCACTCTTGGGTTTTGGGGGATTATTGGCTCCTCTGACCTTCTGTCTGTCAGTTTGGTGCTGTTTATAGGGTATTGTGAGAGGGAAGGTAATACAAGATGGACCCGAAGGAGAGGGCCATGTCCTGGAATATTCTCCAGGAAGAGAGTAGGTTAGTGGGTTTACAAGCTTGAACGAAAGCCTTGTCCCTGCCCTTGGCTGGACATAGAATGCCTCCAGACACACCACGTCTGGCTCCAGGGCCAGGGGACAGGCAGTTCTGACTGGCTCCTCATGTCTCTTCACAGGTGGGGCCCTTGTTGAACACAATGATCAAGGGTCGATACAACTAGCCTGCCAGGAGTCGAGGCCTCCTGCCAGGTGACTGCTAGCCCGTCCACACCGCTTCATTGATGAGGACAGGAGACTCCAAGCGCTAGTATTGCACGCTGCACTTAATGGACTGGACTCTTGCCATGGCCCTGGAGGCAGGTGTTTGGGGCAAGGCAGGGTGGTTGGCGCTCCACTCCCATTTGGAGGGACTTCTTGCCCTTGCCTCTGTGCCCCAGCATCTTCCCTCTCTGCCGCCCCCCCCCCCAAGGTCCTGCATTCAGTGTGTGGAGTCCCAGCTTCTGGTTGTCATCATGTCTGTGTGTGTCAGTCTGTCACCCTCGGGATGTGTGGGCGTGTGTGTGTATGCACACGCATGTATGTATCTGTTCCTTGCTTTCTCCTTCTGGGTCAGGATGCCACTGCTGGCTCTCAGTCCTGTCTCCTGCAGCCTCAGTGCCTCAGCCTGAGAGGGAGGAGATGGTCTTGGACACCCACTACTGGGCTGCAGGGCCAGAGTTCTCCTGACCGTCAGGTCAGTCTGCCTCTTTCCAGTTTTCACAGAGTCAGGCTCTAGGCTGGGTGGGAATGGTTACTGGGACTCTTAACGGGGAGAGTGAGAGGGAGGCTTGCCTCTGAGACCCTAGATAGCCTTCCTGTGAGAGAATTAGACAGATTTCCAACTTGGACCCTTAAGCTCAAGCCATACATAGAAAAGAGCCTTGGGACATTAGAGCCAAGGATTATGCATAAGTTCCAAATTGCAGACACATACAGCTTCTCTCTTTCAGCACCAGCTCTTGCTCCCTGTGCTGAGTGCCAAGGGAGTTATCCTAGTAGTGGCTTCTCTAGGTTCTAGGGGTATAAGCCTCTGTGTGGATGTGTGTGTGATATGTGTGTCCGTGTGTGCGCGCACGCATGCGTGTCCTTGTCCACACTGGCCTGCCTCTCTGCTTACTAAGTTTCTCCACTGCTTAACCTTGTCCAGTGGGACATACAGTGTGAGCCCCAGGGAAGTACTGCCTGACCTAGCCTAAAGCTTTTAAACTCAGTTTTAGCCATTGGACATTGGTCAGGTCTCACTGCAACCTCCAGGTCCTGTGACCCTCCCAGCCCAGGCCACGTCCTCTACTCCTGCGGAGTTTCCTGGCCGAGTAAATGAAATGGGGTCAAGCTTAGGCAGCTAACTTACCACCTATCATCCACCTCAGGGCAAGGACAGAAATACAGCCTTGCTTCTTAAAGCCAGCGCCTCTGCCAGACCCCACTATAATGTTCTACAAACACCCTTGAAAGTCAGGGCAACTGATGATGGAGCACAGAAGTGGAATTTCTTTTCCTGTTCATCATTACTTGTGGGAACCCCTCTCAGGGCTGCAGCTTACAGCTGGGCACTGCACAACTCAAAGGGCCATCGATCACATGATTCAGGGGAACTGGGGCCACTGGAATTGGGCAGTATGGTGGCCCGGTGGCCCTGTGTCTCTTCACCTCCACTTCCATCTCCATGCCCCTTCTCTCTGGAAGGAAAGAGGAGTTGGAAAACTCTGGGTTTTTTCCTTTTTTTTTTTTTTTTTTTTTTTGCCAAAGGTTTACTTTCAGCATCTGAGCTGTGGCTCTAACCCCCAAAGCTCAGTTTACAGTTAACAGCGCACTGATGGACTGAGGATGTATGTGTATGCATGTGTGCACCTGTGTGTGTATTTTGGGTAGGGGTGTTTATTTTTAGTACCCCATTCTGGGGTTCTCTTATGCAGCGTGGGTGTGCAAACACGGTACCTTCTCAAGTGTAGTTCTTTCAAATATAGCCAATGCTGGAAAATGTGATTGCAATGATCTGCATCCCTCCATCTCTTGGGAAAGAGGAGCGCAGCAAAGAAAACAAGGCAGACAGAGGATAAACTTGACCACAATCAAACTTTGAAAGATAGCAGATTATTCTTGTTCTCCTTAGCGGGTCTGTTGCGTTCCTAGCTCAGCCCTCAAAGATGTGGGTGATGTGCAGCAGAAAGGTGTGTGTCACTCAGCTGATCCTGGCTGGATGCTGTGCTGACAGAGATCTGACCTAAGGCGACCAAGGGGGAGGGTCCTTTACAGGATTGGTCCTGACCCTTGGGTAATATAATAGTGAACCTGATTATTAGACACTATCTGCCTAGTGCTTTTATCTTTATTCCTCACTATCCTGCAAGGTAGGTATTTTCATTTCACCGCTAAAGAAACGGGCTCAGAGAGGTTTCAGTAACTAGTGGCAATCAAGATATGAACCTCGTGTTAATTGGACTGCAAACCCCCTGCTGCTCCCTTTCCAGCAAACTGTTGATTCTCCTACCTTGCCGCCTCCCTTGTACTACAGGCTGTCCTCAGATCTCACCCCACTGGGCAGTGCCCAAGAAGGTGCACAAGATACAGCTCAGGGTAAAAGCTCTTTTGGGCTCCAGCTTAAGACCTCTTGGGAAAACTACCGGGAAGCCCTGTTCTGAGTGAAGAGTGCTGGAAGGAGTTGTGGGGAAATGGAGTTCTAGATCTCAGTGCATTATTTGTGCTTGAGTAGGTATCATAAGTTTTCCCAGCTTGCTTCTGCACCTAAAGATTGAAGATTCAGTCTAGATGATAACTAAGAACACTGATTCATGTTCTCCTGCCTCCCTTTCCCCCAAGTAAGAGATCTAGCCTCCTCCCTTCCCTTAGGATTAAGTTAGGGCTGTTTAGGCTCAAATTCTACTTGTGGCTAAGAAACATATCTGCTCTGTAGCTTACTCTTATGCTAACCAGCAGCGTGGAGGCAGACACACCAAGGGAAGGTGGGGCTTTGGACCTGAACGGAGGTCAGCCATATTACAGGCTCCCATTTTTACATCAGCAGGTACATGGGAAACTACTCTTTTGTGAAGTCAAATATTTGTTGGGGGGTTGGAGTTTGGGGGAGGGAGGAGGGGCTGTTCTGGGCATCAGTTGAGCAGATGCCTAGGATGCCTGGGGGAGACCAGCTTCCCCTACAAATCAGAGCTCTAAATTACAAGGTTTTTACCAACGTGAACAGTTGGGGGAAGTCGTCTGCTCTCATTTGCGTAATGGTTTCTGTCACTGGTGATTAGACACAGGATGAAGGAAAAGAAATTTGACAATTAGGAATGAGCGATCATTAATCTGAATCTGTTAGGAGACAGAGAGGGGAAGGATCCTTATCAGTGGGCCTGCCCAGTGTGGGGAGACCCTCCCTCTGCCCCCACCAGAGACTCTTGGGCCACATACCCTTCCATTGTTCCCACAAGCGGGCTGAGCCATTGATGTTTCTTAACAAAGCCTAGGTAGTCCCAGTCCCCAGCCTGAGGTGGTTACAGTAATGGGCGGGTCTTAGGCATGAGCCATCAAAGAGAGATGGGTGTCAAATGCAAGTAGTAGGGCAAAGAATAGCAATGGAAAAGATTTGCCGTGTTTGCTCTTTGTGGAAAAATTCTTCTAACACTCCAGATACCCCACCTGTGACAAGTGTCTGTTACATTCCTACACTGCAGCGTGTGGAGAAGACCTGGTTTTTATCCTCTAGGAGCTTCTACTTAGTTGGAGAAGAAACCACACGAAACAGCCAGAGGTTATGAAGCCATGAATCTTGCACCTTTTGAGGACAAGATAAGAGATTGTTGAGAGAGGAGGAAGATCAGTAGAGAGCAAGCTCTGCCCCCAGGCTCCTCTGAGTCCCTGGGCTACCCAGGGAGGGACCCTTCACTCCAGGTCTCCCAGCAATGTTGGTTTTTCCCAGTCGGTGCCGCCGCAGTGTAGTAGCTGCTGAAGAGCGCTGAGGCCCCACCCAGGCATGTGCGCAGGTGATGAGATTACTTCTAGTGGGCTGAGTCCTAAGGTGTGGAGAGTCCCAACTTGGATCTTCGCAGGTCTCCGTGGCACGTCTGCGCATTCTTCCTCTGTCTTCGCACTTTAAGGATTATATTAATTTGCACTAGTTGGTATTTGTTCCTCAGTTTTGTGACTTGTGTGTGGTGGGTTCTTTAGACACGGACGGTTCTTTGTCTCCTCTCAGAATGTGGACTTCCCACAGACAGGACTGTGTCTCTCCCTTGGTAAACTCCCTGCCTCTGAGGCTTCTGCCTTCTTAGATTGGCTGCAGAGTTTAGTAGGACAATGGGGAATAGCCCTCAGTGACTAGTTTTACCCAAACAGGGTGGATGCTGGACATGGCTCTTGGGGTTCCAGAAGCCCTGGCCTCTCAGCCCTGTTCTTGTCGTCCTCTGGAACCTTCAGTGCTCATCCTCCAGTCCCTGCCGACTTCTCTGGTGTCCTCTCAAGCTTCCTGCATTGAAAAGATACTCCAGCTTCCCTTTTCAGGGCTCCCCCAGTTTCTCCCTCTCCCACTCAGCTTTCCTCTCTCCAATCTCTCCCTCAGCCAAGGGCCTTTTTCCCAAATGGTTGCCCTTTCTTCAGCAGCCCCAGGCTGCAAGTGTTTGGATAGACTTTCTCTAGGATCTCTCCCCCTGGGCTCAGCCCTGAGCATCTTTGAGTTATCTTCCATTTTCGACCTGCGGTTAGTCCATTTGTTCTGTATCTGCTCTGCTCTTTTAGTATTCCTTTGTTAATTCTGTGTGGCCTGTTTAGCTTTTCTAACTCTGGTGACCCTTCTGCAAGTCTTCAGCCATCTCTGTTTAATCCTCACAGGTCTTGGGGTCCTCAGTGGAGCCAGGCTGAGCACTTTTGGCATGTTTCTAGGTGACAGGGCCTTAGACCCTGGCATCATTGAGGCCCAGGGACCAGTGGTCCGTGGGGCCTCCAGAGGTGGGTGAGGGGAAGGTACCTAAAGTCTTGGACAGTGGAGAGCCAGTGAGGCGAGATTGACTAGGAGAATCCCGGGAGTGGGGCCAGGCCTGGCAAGCCACGATAAAAGAAACAATTTTGTGTTTCCGTCTAAATACGTCTGTGTGCCTTATGGTCCAGTAAGCAGTTCAGGGATGGTGGGTATCTTGTGAATATCTCCTGGTTTCTCTCAGGTGTCTTTGGCAATGCTCTAGTCACCAAGTTTGGCTGATGTCTGCACTCCAGCATTTGCTGGAAGGGAAACAGCATATTGGGTAGTTTTATGTAAGGATCAGAGGTCTTAGATGAGAAAAGCTGTGGAAGCTGGGGTAACAGGCGAGAGGGACTCGTTGGTCAGCTTACCCGGGCTGTCTTTGCTCCTCCAAGTGTTTAAGTACAAAAGCTGATTAAAGAAGTGAAAAAATGAGGCCTTGCCTTCTTCCCCACCTGAAGTCTGGGTTCCAGGTAGTATTTGGGGGAAGAAGTATATGTCCTTTAACTTCCATTGAGAAACAGTCTAGCATAGTGTTTTGCAGCATGGATTTTGGAGTCAGATGTCTTTGGTTCAGATTTGTAGCTTTGCCACTTACCAGCTGGTTTGACCTTGTTGATTGACTTCTCCTTTCTGAGCCTCAGTGTTCTCAATTCTAATACGTATTGGGTGAGGGGTAGTGTTGAAAATATCTACCTCAGGGTTGTTGGATTAACTGAAACAATGTAAAACTTTAGCACAGTGCCTGGCAAGCACTTAATAAATGGTTGTGGTGGAGGTGGTTACATTTATTATGTGACTTACTCAGAAACTTGATTTCTGTGATTTTTGAGATTTCCAGTGATTTCTTTTCTCTCAAGAAAACCGTAGGTAAAAACAAGGAAAATGCCCTGGAGACACCCATACTGAGTTGGGGGCAGACAAAAAGGCCTTGGGTACCTAAACCTGTCCTAGAGGGAGGGAAACAGGAAATTGATGCCTTCTGCCTGGTCAACCAGACTTTACCACTCTCCATGCCAGCCCAGGGTGAGGGTGAGAAACCATCAGGTGTGAGCTTTCCTTACACCATTTGAGGGGTGAGGGCAGCTGAATGGGTTCCCATTACCCCTGGAGAAGCTATGCCAACTTCACGTCATGAGACACCAAGGCCGTCAAGTCGGGCCCCATTCATTCAATTTTATTCCGTGACCTTCAGCATATTTAAGTTATATGTGTGTTAAGAGGTTCTGGGGCAAAAGGGTAGTGAGATACTGAGAAGAGAATCCAGAAAAATATCAGACTGGAATCTTCATAGCTACCATTTGCAGAGTACCCTGGAGCATTTCTGTTCTGGACCCATGTGCTCTCAGTTTGATGGGGACACCAAGCAGGCTGTTAGCATTACGAATGCTCAGCGGAGAAGCTGGGTGTTCACGGTAGGCTTCCTCCAGGAAGTAACAGTCTAAGTTGATAGCTGGTAGATAACCAGGGGCTGGGGAGTAGTGAAGAGCATACATTTCTCCTCTGGCTTCTTTCCCAGTTCCCAAACACTCTGCTCCTCTGTGTTTAAGGGTTCTGTTAATAACTCCTAGGAAGGAACCAGGTGATGGACCCCAAAAGAAGAAAACCCTTTGGTTAGCCATAGAAATCTTTGGAAATCATTTTGGTTGCTGGCCCAGGTTTGTCCTGGTGTGCAGATGGATTGTTCCTTTGTAGCCTTTCCACTGTCCTCTTTCTCAGAAGTCTGTCTGCATTCTGGCCTCTGGAGCCACTCTGCCACCCTCGTTGGAAGAGATTCTGGGTACAGTTACTCAGACATCAGCCTGATAAATATTCTGGCTGCCTGGAATTCTCAGCCTCTTCCACACTGAGATCCTTCTGATCTCAGGTCTGCCCCCACCTCCAGACACTCCCCTCCTCCCCACTATGAGCTGAGCCAAGCCTCTCTGCCGTGCCCCTCTGTAGCCACACACATTCTCTTGCCCCTGACCTTGGTCCCCAGCCTCATGGGGGAAGAAGACCCCTCTCTAGCTTGTGCCAAGACATTTCTGTACTATAGGCCAGCCTGTAGTCACCTTGTAGTCACCTCATTGCTTCTAGATTTCTTTGGCTCTGGGCCTTGGAAGCCTTCTCCTTGGCCCCAGAAAATGTTGCTGTGTTATATTCAGTTTGCTTAAAACCTACTCGGTCATTGAGGTCAGTTCTGCCCTTAAGGGAAGCTCTGCTCCTTAACCCAAAATCTAAGCTATATTTAGGCTAGGTTTTTATTATCTTTCCAGTATGTAGCATATAGTGCAACATAGGGTAGTGGTTGAGAATGAGGGTTTTGCATACCTGGCTTTGAATCCTAGATCTGTCATTCTGTATGACCTTGGGCAAATGACAAACTGCTTATAACTCCTTCATATGTATGGGGATAACATAACCTACCTTGTCAGGGCTCTGTGAAAGAAGGTTTGTAAAGAAAGTCTTAGCAGAGTGACGGTTCCATAGCAAGGCCCAGCCCTTCTGTCCTTCAAAGCTTTTACCTCTCTTCCCCATCTAGCTTTCCAGTTAAGGTCCTGCTTCTAGTCTCAGGGCAAATCTAGTTGTTGATTTGTGAGCACAACAGAGCAGAGGTATGAGCATAAACTTTCCCACTCGTTACCTGTCCCTACCCCTTTTCAGTGACCTGATTCACAAGGACCCTATCATACCACCGTCACTGGGGAATGATCTTCCAAAATCTCTTTTCTATAATACTAAAAATGCCCAAAACACAATGTCAGTGACAGTAGAAAACATCAGAACTGCTACCAAGAGGGGAGGAGTCACTGAAGATGTGTGCAGGCTAGCAGCAAAACAGGCAGGAACGTGGGAGAGGTGGAGGTTGGGGCAGAGGCCGCCATACTAGTCTAGAGGCAGCAGGACCATGGGCCTAAGAAGATTCCCTCTTAAGTTTTCAAATAGTGAGCTTTTGACGGTTTGAGCAAAATCCTACCCACTTTACTGTCACTGTGGCCATTGTTTTCACAAGGATTTGTGTGATGTCTTGATAAGAGTAGAGGTATTAGATGTGCCTCCTGGGTTTGAAATCCCTGTTTGCTGCTTCCTGACTCTGTCCTTAGGTGAGTTTAAGAGCTCTTGGTCTTAGCCACTTCACCTGTGGGAAATAGGTGGGAAATAGCACATGGCTTGCATTGTTTTTTAAGTGTATGTGGGAATGTTTTAAAAATAGTTCAGTGTGGGTACGTAGGAGATGGTTTATTGCGAAGACCCAAGCGTCTGTGAATAGTGTTCAGTCAGTGCTTGGGGAGAAGGAAACTGCTGGCGGCAGGGCTTTTTGGATCCTACTTTCTCAGGATACAGTGCTCAAAGCAGAATCTCAGAAGAGATGGCTTGGTGGGGGAACAAAATGGAAAAGATCATAAGGCTTTGTAAGAGCCTGAATGTCTGTGAAAGGCAGGGCTGGGGACAAAGATGGTTTTGCCAGGATGGGGTGTTGAGGAACAGAAGCAAAGACCTGGGCTCTACTTTACCACCTAATCCCCAGAAGAACAAAGGACATGGGGCAGGGGAGTGTCTGTGGAGAACACTGGCTGAGTGGAACGAACACAGGGTTCAGGGACAGTGAATCTATGTGTGAATCTTAGGTGTACTTTTCACAGACTGCGTGACTTTGGGCATGTTTGTCACTAAGCTTCAGTCCCCTCATCTTTAAAATTGACTAATAACTGCTACTACGCCGCTTACAGGATAGATGGGACAGTATATGTGAAAATGCTGTCTAAACCGAGCACTATTCTATTCGTTGTTGGGGTGAGGATTTAGGAGAGCTTTTCCAGAGTGGATGGGTTACAGAATTGGAAGAGTTCCAGATTAGAGGCCCCCCCCCCCCCGCCATGTCCAGCGGAAATGGTAAGGCAGAGTTTCCCACCAGGACATTGTTCTTTTATTCTGCCAGCATTTGACTAGGAAGGGTTTTGATTGAAGAAGGAAAAGCAGTGTGGTGAGAAAGGGCAAGTTTTGGAGTTGCATGGACTAGGTTTGAATCTTGGTTTCACCATTCCCGATATTGAGATGGTCAGATCACTTACCGTATCTGAGCTTTGGTTTCTTTAACAGGCCCCTTCATGTGGTTATTGGGAACAAATGAAACAGCTCACTGTCCAGTGCCTACCTAGTTAAGGGCCCAGGAAAAGTTCATTCCCTTTCTTTCATTTCTTTTCCCCTTAGGAAGCATCCAGTTTACCCAGCATAAAAGGTCTTGGTTATTTATGCCTTATGAACAAGTAATACCAGATTTTCTCTTCTTTTCTAGGGTGAGATTTGTTGCCTTGAAGAAGTGTGAGTGGGGGAGAATTGAGAAAGGGGCAGAACTCCACAATATTGAGGATGGAGTAGGGATACTCTGGTTATCTGGTCAGCATAGGGGTGGGTGAACAAAGGGTGGTAGTGAGAGGTGAGAATTTCAAGAAGGGTGCTCAGTGCTAGAGGGAAAGCCAGTTGAGCAAGGGCTTTGGAGTGGAGTATGGGATGGAGGACAGATAGTGAACTAAGGGCGAGAACACCAGAGTTCTGCCAGGAGAACCTTAGGAATTGTGACTAAAAGTCAAAGTTGTGAAGAAGTCTTGCATTTAGCCAGCTATCATTGTAATACCTGTAAGGGTTGTGATCCTCCTAGAAAGGAAGAATATAAAAGGAAAGCAGGACTCCTCAAGATGGAAAGACTTTTTTTGTTGTTTTTTTAAGTAATCTTTATGCCCAGTGTGGGCTCAGACTCACGACCCAGAGATCAAGAGTCGCATGCTGTACCAACTGAGCTAGCCAGGTGCCCCAAGATGGAAAGACTTTTAAAGTGTTTTCAGAGCCAAGGATACAATCACCCAATGAGGGCTTATGGTAGCCCATTTCAGGTTCTAGACTTAGAAAATGTAGTTAGGTACTGAAGAGCATCAAACCCAGGGATCTGAGCTGGGTAACCACCTCTGTAAGAAATGGAGGTCCTTCAGGCTTTCAGAGGCTGCAAGTAGGACTTTCTGGGTCCCTTAGAATCCAGTCACTGGTCCAACCAATGTTTCTAGTGGTTTTAGACCTTCAGCCATCTGAGAAGGCAACCTATACAGGGCAGCATCAGCTGCTTCCTTGATAGGTCTGTATCTTTTAATGCTGGAGGTCTTAGAATGAAGGACGGATGTGTTTAAGAACATGAGAGCCACGGCATTACTACATTTGCTTTAAGGAACCATACGCCTTTTGTATTTTCAGTCCTTGACGTGGAAGAGAGTTTGCCCTCTCAGTTTAATAGGTTTACCTTTTACCTATTAAAGAGTGTTGAGTAATTTATTTAGACTTGAATTTTATGTTGAAATCTTCCTAAGTGTCTATACAGTTCTGGAACATTTTAAATTATTTAAGATTTGCTGTATTTATAAACATAATTTATTGGCGATATAATAAGTATTTGGGAAGGTTTACTTCAGTCAGATAAATGAAGTACTTGAGGAAATCAAATACATAACCTTCCATTAAATCAAACTCCTTTGTTTTATAAACAAAATAATGACGTTTGTAAGCTGAACTTAAGAGCTTAGACAAAGAATTGGGATTTTGAATATGTAACTTTGAAAACTGAATATAGCTTTTAAAAATAATTTCTTGTTAATTATTTCTGTACACAAAGTCACCCTTGTGGATATCAAAAAACTCAGGGAACGTAGTATTACCACAAAGCCAAGTCTTTAGTCTCTCCAAGTATCAGGCAACTGGAAGCAGTTAAGATGGCCAGCATGGGTCAGATCAGAGCTACAGACATGTTTTTGAAAGCTTTTTAAATTCTTTGGCAACATTTAAGATAAACTTTCATCTAAAAAGCCAGATTTTGGTTTCTCTGGAAAATCGGACAATCTGACAATAAAATTACATTTTCTATATGACAGCAATTGGCTAGAGCTGAGTAGCTGCCACCCGTTGCAGGGTGGGCAGTGTTCCAGTTTGCTATAGTCACTGCTTCTCATTTCAGTACCTTATTCCTGGTTTGTTTCATTTCTCTGCCCTATCTGGCCCACAGAGAGTTTTGTTGTGTGACTGGTGAACTAGAGGCTCTGAGGTTCCTAACAACTAATGTATAGCCTGGGGTAAGGGCTCAGGAAAAATGTAGGCTCTACCCTTTTCTGTATCCTCAGTGTCTGCACTCCAGATCGGCTGTCTTCCCATCTGACTTAGCCCCAGGACTGGGTCCAACCCCTATAGGAAATATGTAAGAACTTCCTGCATTCAGACTTCTCTATGTTTGCTGCTCTTTTCTGTGACCAGACCAGTTCCAAGTCTTTTCTTGCCCAGACAGTTCGCCTAGGCTCTCACCTCATGTCTCAGTTCCTGTGAACTTCTGATGATTACCTTTATAATTTGACCACAGCCTCACTTTGTTGTGTGAGGGCCACCAGGCCTCTGCTTTAGATTATATTTGCTCTCTCTGGCCTGGTTGTGAATCTTCTTAGACCCCATCTCCACCATCACTGCTCACTGGGCAGTGTGGTTACACAGCAGAGGGGTGGAAGATTGCTAAAGGTTCAGGAAACATGGGAGGTGAGGTTGGAAGTGTGTGGATTTTCCAGAGAAGGAGGCAGAGGCCAACCACAGTTTAGGGAGGCAGCTAACACAAGGCTTTTTAGGGGAGGGAGATCACTGCACATACTTGAAGGCAGAGGAGAGACAGTAGGAGAGGATTTAAGTGTGAGAATAAGGTATCAGAGAAGACATGGGGTGATAGGATAGGAAATGCAGTAGTTGCTTACACTCAGAGATCCTGAAGCTCAGAAATATCTGCAGAAGCAAGAGATGCAGGAGGGAGCACCACCGGCAGTCTATAATCCCCTAACATTCTAGTTAAATAAATGACACTATATACTTTGGAAAGGGGCATGGTTATGATGTGGGGTCCTGGCCTGGGGTGAGAGAAATTTCCAGCAGTGCAGCCAATATCTCACGATACCTGTAGACGTAGTAGAAACATCTGAACCAAATGGTCATGTTGCTTGGTGAAAAGCCAGACCCAGTGAGGGTTGATTAATGGATTCACGTCATCCTAGACCAGAGGGAAGTCTCCAGCAGAATGCTGTAGGGCTCAGTCTGGGCCTGTGTCCTGTCTGACATTTTTATTGACAACTGACCAAGATAGCAGGCTTATCAAGTTTGCAGGTGATCGAGCTAGGAGGGGCAGCTAATACTTTGCATGAAAGAGTCAGGATTCAAAATGATTTCAACAGGCTGGAACACTGGGCTGGAACCAACAAGATTAAATTTAACAGGGATAAATGTAGAGTCCTGCACTTAGGTTAAAACAAAAATCAATGACATAAGTACCGGGTGAGGGGCAGGCCCAGGCTTGACAGCAGTTCATGAAGAAAAGACCTGGGGGGTTTAGTTGACTGCAAGCTCAATATGAGTCAACCATGTGATGTGACTGCTAAAACCTCTAATACAATCACGAATTGCATTAACCAAAAAGCAGCCAGATCAAGGGAGGCCATTACCCTGCTGCTTTCTCAGATTGTCAGGCCATCTCTGGAATACTGGGTCCAACTCTGTGGTTCTTTTTTTTAAAGGTCAGTGACAACTGGGAATATTTTGACAAGCAGCCAGCGTGGCAACGGACCTGATTACTGCCAGAAACTTGCTAGAAACTATGGTGCCGAGGTTCTGGGATGAGGGCAGAGATGTATAATCTGACCCCAGTAAACACAGTTGAATCTGGAGTACTTTTGGAGGTTGGGAGAAAATCCGAGAGTGGTCTCCTTTTTTCCACTTCCTGCGGGTACGCAGAATCATTGGCCTGTGAATCTCATCCCAGGCCTTTCTGAAGTCGGAGGACTAAGGGTTACTTAGAATGGGTCTAGAATGGGGATCATTGTGGGAGTAAGTAGAGAACGGGTTAGTAAAGTAGGAAGGAACCTGCACATGCGTACCTGGAACACCACTTTTCCTTCGTTTCCCCCCCCCCAAGGATGTGCAGTCCCCACTTTGGTCACAACGTGGCGCCCTCGCTCCACACGCATCCTGAGCCAATGGTGGGCACAGAGTGGGCCTCCTGGCTGCAGCTGCATTTCCCGCACTCCCCACTGTGGGGAGCCCGCGGGGCTGCTCCACTTGGTCACGGTTGGCCAGGGACTTGTGTGTGGCAAGAAGACAACTGAGGTGTGGAAAAGCTTGCCCACGGCACAAACACACATGGATCCAGATGTGGCTCCTGTTAGGACCATGTATTCTGACCTGAGCTACTCTGCACATGGCCTCTTGTCTGCCCTAGCATGGAGCCCACAGTGCAGAGGGCTACTCCTATAGCAGGAGGGATTCTGGGGCACCAAGAGCTCCATCGTTGTGGGGTCAGGGATGAGCCTGAATCCCCTTACAGTGACTGGCTGTCTTACTGCCACCAACTTAACTAAGCCCTGTATGTCATGGGTTCCTTAACTGAAGTAGCATAACACTGCCAAGTTCATGGAGTTGTTGGCATTGAATGAGTCAGGCATCTGGGGCAGTGATTCTGAACTGGTGTAAGAATCACCAGAGAAACTTGTTGAAAATATGATTTCTGGCCCCACCACCAGTCATTTAGTACTTCTGGATGGATCCCAGAAACCTGTCTAACCACCTCCGCAGGTGGTTCTGATGTCCCATGGTTCTCTGATCACATTCTGAGAAACTGACCTAGGACATGCAAGGTGACCTAGTTTAGTATGCATTAATTCTTTCTCAGAGCCTATGGGAGGGACAGTGGGGATCATGGGGCTGGGCTTACAAGTACATCTGCTTACTCTCCGGGTGCCTGTAGCCTTGATGGAGAAGGAAGGTAGGTCTGGAGATGGGGACATGTTATGAAAGCTCAGAATGGGTGTACTGAGGGCCATTGACTTGGAGTGCTGGCACCAAGGTTGGGGGACACTTGGGGTCACGGGTGTGTTGGTGTATTGCAGTGTTGGATGTAACATATTGTTGAAGGGAATGGGGTCAGAGTGTACCTGGAGGGGAAGGAGCGAAGAGGATGGGGTGGGGGACATTTGCACTTTCTTGGGGGACCGGAGATGGAGGTTTGTTATATCATCGCGGGGCCAAGAAGACATAGCGATGGAGACTGCGATGCTCACTGAAGCCCCGTGGGGGCAGCCGTGACTTGTGATTTGTGATGCGGCATTGAACCCACGATTTGCTTTTTTTTTTTTTTTTTTTTTTGGAGTAAGAGGGGAGGAGGATGCTCCTTAAGAGCTTCTGGGGGGAACTTTCCTGCCCCCAGAGGGCATAGGTAGGTAGGTGTGTGTGTGTGTGTGTGTGTGTGTGTGTGTGTGTGTGTGTGTGTGTGTGTGTGTGTGTGTGTAGGAGAAGGTTAGCATATTAGCTTATGCAATGAGATTTTCGAGAAGTCCCTTTCTGGATTTCATAACTGGCTTGAGGAAAGGAGTCAGTCTCCAGGACACACTTGTTTTACCTCCACAAACAGAGTAACGTTTGACCTGCCTAATTTCTCATGGGGCTCAGTTCCCCAAAAGGGGGCACTCTTGTCAGCAGCTCATGAGCCTGTGGATGTCTGCCAACTGAAAACACCTTCCGGAAACTCTGAAGACCTTCCCAGAAGAACATTCTAGAAAGAATCCTCAAATTTCAAGTCCTTGAACACTGGAGCTGGAAGAGAACTTAGATACCATCTCATGAAGTCTCCCTCAGCTTGGTCCTGGGGGATAGACACCTTGTGTGGACGCTCACTTTCCAAGCTTTCGGGTACCCCAGAACCTGGTGTGGGAGACAAGATTCACCCATTACCTAGCAAAAAGGGACACTCAGTAGAGTAGGGTTGCGGGTTCTGCTGGTAAACACCTAGGTCAGAGGTGGGTGAATACCCACAAAAGAAGGCTCCCTAGAATGGGACAGCTAGAGTTGTACCTTAAAATGGATAGGATTTTGTTTAGTTGTTTTTCTTCAGTGATTTTATGAAAAGCGAGATAAAAAATACGGGATGAGAGGGTGGGGCATATTGGTCTGCTACAGGGGAGCAAAGCCACAGAGGCCTGGATCCAGCTGAGGTTTGGGGGACAGTAAGACCAGTTTGGTTATAGAGGGTAGGTGGGGACCACTGCTGGGGCAGAGTGAGAAGGGCAGAAAGATAGGCTGCAGCTGGCGGTATGAGGCTGGAGGCCAGCTTGGGCTTACAGTGGGGACACAGGATTGAGGCTAGAGAAGCAAATGAGAGCACCCGAGGAGAAAGGGTGGGAAGAGAAGAGCGGTACAGGGGCAGTCGTGACCATGCCAAAGAAGCACTCCCGGGGTATCAGGAATGGAACCAAGAGAGTGGGTCATTAAGGTGGAGGGGGACACAAAAGGGGTGGTCACAGGCTTGAACTCTGAAGATGAGTTTGGTGTAGGAGGTGGGGGCGAGGAAGGTCATTAGAGTCCATGATTAAGAAGTCAGCAGAATGGTAGGGGGTTGGAAAGTGAGTTGGTGGAGAAGAGATTGGGGCAACAAGTGTAGACAACTATAGGTTATGTGAGAAACACACAGAGGACTGGAAACAGACCTGTATTTTGAAAAGCTGCAGCAAAGCTTTGTTAGAGACAAGCAAATTTGTGGACAGAAGACAGAGGACAAGGAGTCATTGGAGGAGAAGGAGTAGACACTGGGAAGAAAAAGTTCTAGAAGAGAAAAGGAAGGACAATGGGAACAGCCTAGAAAAGGTCAAAGCCTCTGATGGGGAGAAAAGGGTGAAGTGAGGGACTCCAGTTGGACCCAGGCTTTGATCTCCTAAAAACGAGTCGTGATTGAGGTCAGATTCTTCAAGTCAAGGTGGCTGGGATGGGGCTGGTCTATAGGAACATAGAGGAAGGCCACGGTAGAATCAAAGGCGCAGTCTAACGTGTTGACGTGTTGTCCGGTAGGGCCAGGTCGCAGTGGAGCTGGGCTGGGGTTTGTCTTGGGCCAGGTCTGATGCTCTGCCTCTGGGAGCAGGATGGAGCAAGCAAACCACAGTGTAAACAGGTTACAGCAGTGTCAGGAGCCTGGAAGCCAGGGCACCATGAGGGCAGTGAGGGGCCTTGCTGGGGGGGGAAAGAGGCAAGGCATTCAGAGCCCAACCTGTGAGGGCTTGATGGAATAGTGTGGGCAGCCATGCAGTTTGGGGGTCAAGGGCCTGGATTCGAATGTGAGGAACCACTGTTAACGATTTTTAAGTATCTGAGGTGGGCTCTGAGTGGAGAGAACATGAGATGCATAAAGGGAGTATTGCTTTGTGCCACTGTTCGGTATTAACAAATTTAATCCTCACAAAAACCACCCCCCACCATGAATTATGAATTAGGTGCTCCTTTTTTACTATTTCACAAATGAGGAAATTGAAGTTCAGAGAGGGAAAGTAACTTGGCCGAGGTCACATAGCCAGTTGGTGGCTTGGTGGCAGAATTCTCCAAAGTCTGTTTTTTGCTCTTTTTATTAGCTACTTAGCAGGTAGGTGACCTTGAGTGAGTTACCTGATTTCCCCCTTCACTTTCCTCATCTGAAAAGTGGGGGATAATAGTAATACTATCTTATAGGTGTTTGTGAGGTTTAAACGAATGAATATATGTGAAGGACTTAAAACTGGTACATAGAAAGTGCTACTTAAGGGGATGTCATTAATTGTTGCCGTTGTTCTATTGTTTTTATTTCTTAAAATAGCCTCTTATCAGAAGCTGAGGACTTTGAGGAAAGTGAAAGGAGGTCCTGGGGCATATTGGTCATTTAGAGAGGGTCAGGTAGTGGGGGAAGGGGGAGAACAGGATTCAGCCAGTGTTTTTCAACTGGGGACATGTTTATCACAGTGCCTGGGTTTTGGGAGTCAGGAGTCAGGAGTGTTAACAGTGGGCAGTCACATCCCAGTTGAGAATGTGCAGGAGAAATGCTGGAAAGGATCCTTGGGATTTAACTCCTCAGAAGAATAGCAGTTCTGGAGATTGGAGCAGTTTGAGCAAGCCCTGGGCATTTGGAATGAGCTTACAGGTCTGTAGGGACCTGGGAAGAATCAGACCCTGATGGAGGGAAGGGCGGGGGAGGGCTGAAAAGGTAGGCTGAGACCACACCCCGGAAGGCCAGGCCGAGGGGTCTGGACACTGAACTGAACAGCTGTGGGGTTCTGGATGAGGGCATGTTATATTTAGGAAGATACTTGGACCGCTAGGGAAGAGGTTGGGTGAGAGGAGGAGGATCTGGGGACTCGGCAGGGATGTGGGGCCAAACCCTGGCAGGAAAGGCACATGAGCTGGGCTGAGTTTGGGGTTGGACTGAGCAGGTAAGTGGAAGCACTGAGGAAACTCCCAGTGGATAGATGCATGAATGGACAGTGGGCTGGGCTGGGCTGGATCTGGCAGGCACTGACCTGGGAGGGAATTCTGGGAGAAGTGGGCTGGCTTGGGACTCAGGTCTGGTGTTTGGGACATGGTGATCATGGTGAATTTAAGGTGATGATAGGGAGTCAGAAAAGAGGTGCCTCGTAAAGAGCCAGAGATGCTAGTTGAAGTCAGAACTAAAGTACAGATTTGGGAGTCAGCCACATCTATTGAGTGCCCATACACATATGAAATGGGGCCCCCTTGAAGGCCATTCCTGTGGGGTTGCTGGTTGAATTTGAAGTCTTGCTTGCAGATACATTGGTTATGGGAGAGAGTGTGGAAGGGAAGCACTGAAACCTTCAGATAGCCTGCCTCTGCATGTAAGGGAGAGTCAGGCCACGATAGGAGGCCAAGAGCTTCCTGGAGGGCCTCCCCAGCATCAGGCACGGCAGCGAAAATGCCCAGAGGCTGACTGCTTCCACAGAAAGTGACTTCAGGACAATGGCAGGGTGGAGGGAAGAGACAGGCAATGGAGCCACTGAAGGAAGGAGGCAGTAGGTGAGGATGGCTGGTGAGCTGGAGGTTTTGGAGTTCAAGGAAAGAGGGACAGAATTAGGGTTCTGAAGGCAGGCTGAAGAGGGTGTATATGTGAGAGAGGAAGCAGTGAGGCTGATGGAGGGGAAGAAGCAAGAGAGGAGATTCTTCTCTGACCTAAGGGTTCCCAAGGAGCTATCCTCACCTTAGATACAAAGTAATGGATTTCTCCAGGCTCGATTCTGTGGCTTTTCTCTGCACCCCCTTAATCCCCAGTTTAGGCTATTTCCTCTGCCCTTCCTCAAGGAACACAGGAAAGAACAGATAGCCTGTGTCCTATAACTGATTTATCTGCCTTTCCTACCCTGCCCTCCAGACTCTGATTCCTGCACCCTCATCCTTCTTTTCCCCAGGATAAAGTTCACTCCCATGAGGTGACCTGACCGTAGAGTTTCTTCCTGTTTGCCATCCTCAGTGCATGTGGGCTTTTTCAGGAAACTTGTGGACCATCCTGTGCCCTTCTCCCCCTCCCCCCATAGTCTTCTGCTACTCCAGTTCAGGCCAGACTTGCCCCTTTTTGGCCATCGCTTTGATCACCATTCCTCCTGGGAAGTGGTGCCCTGATCCCTTCCCCATCAGCTCCCTGATCTCTCTGTCTGTCACCAGAGTTAGGAATCAGCACAAGATGTTGAAAACTCTCCTCTCCTCTGGACTTCTCCTCCAGTTGGGCTCATTCACTTCTTACTGTTCCTTTCCTCTGTTGATTCTGCAGATGGGGGGTCCACTTAGATAACTTGGCAGATAAAAAGCAGCACATGCTCTGATATCTTACTGTTTTGGAACCATTTTGCTTCTGTTGCATTGTAATATTCTGGAAGGGAACTAGAGGTCACTTAGTCCAGAGATTTCAAGGAATATTTTAAACTTTAGAATCTTCAATTCTGAAAACACACATACGCATACACACACTAAAAGTAGAAATGGCTTTTATCAGCAAGCTTCCTCGTCCTTGCTCCAGCCTTTGCCCATAGCAGCCTTGGATGCTTCTGAGAACCCTTAGAGCCCCACGGAGCACATTTTGAAAGTCTGATGCCTTCATTTATACGTGAAAAAACAGACCCAGAGAGATGAAGGGACTTGCCCAAGGTCACACAGCAAAAGCAAAAACTCAGGATTTCCTCAGATCTCTCTGGGTCCTGGCATTCTAGCAGTTAATAACTTCTAGCTGAGCTGTTCCTCTAGTGTTCTTTATGTGCTTTGTGTTTGTTATTCATTTACTTAGCAGATGTTTATTGAGCACCTACTATGCATTGAGTACACAGTAAGCCCTCAGGACTATTAGGTACCAGTCCTGGGAGTCAGTGGAAGCAAAAGCAGTCACTGTCTGCCCTCATGGGGCTTTCCGGCTAGTGGTGGGGGCAGAAAAGCTACATCCGTGGGATGTACCATGAAGGAGATCAATGGTGTGATAAGGACTTGTAAGTGGGTATCAGTCCATTTGGGCTGCTGGAACAAAAATACCGTAGGCTGGGTGACTTAGAAACAACAGAAATTTCTCACAGTTCTGGAGCTGGGAAATCTAAGATCAAGGCACTTGACAGGAGTCTGGTGAGGATGTGCCTCCTGGGTCACAGTCGGCCATCTCACTGTGTCCTCACTGGGTGGAAGGCATGACGGAGCTCCTGGGGTCCCTTTTATAAGGGCACTAATCCCATTCATGAGGGCTCTACCCTCATGACCTAATCACTTACCCAAAGCCCCAGCCCGGATACTATCACAGTGGGGATGTGGTTTCAACATACGAATTGGGGGGGGGAACACAGACATTCAGTCTGTAGCATGAGGGATTTAACCTAGTTAGGAAGTGACCCGGAGCCCAGAGCTAAAGGTGAATAGAGAAGAGAGGACAGAAGTGTTGCCGGTGGAATGAGTAGCATACGCAAAGCCCCGTGGCAGGAGCGAGTGAGCGACGTGGGTGGACTCTGCCAGGCTTGAGTGGCTGGAGCGCGGGAAGCGGGAGCATGGCCCAGCATGAGCTGGGGCTGTACACCTGACAGGGCTGCACAGGCTGTTAAAGAGTGCTGGGGCTTCATCCGAGGATTAGATTTGTGTTTTGAAAAGATGTCTCCAGTTGTAAAAGGTAGCTGAATGCCCCGTCCCCAACCCTGTCTCAGCTGAATTCCTTTCATCTTCTGTCTGCTTTTCTGACTTCAGTCACATGCTGCTGGCTACTCTCAGCAGGTCTGGTTTCCACTCTCGGTGGCATAGACATTTCAGCTCTGAGGTGTATGTGTGCGTTTGGTATGTGTGTGTGTTGCTACTGTATCATTCATTCAATAAATATGAAGTTATTAAGTGCTACTGTGAGGCAGGTACTGTTCAGTTATCACCATGGGCAAGCAACAGGATGGGTAATAGTGTGCCCTTGTGTGTGATGTTGGTGCATTGTGTCATTATATGTGAGTGCTTGTGTGTAAATGTGCTAACCGTGTGCTCTAAATGGTGGCCACTGTGGGTAACTATGTAAGGCTCCTCTAGGTGTCATTATGTGTGCCTGTCGTTCTGGGTGTTGTGTCTAACTCAAAGGAACGACAACAGCGGGTATGGCAGAGGTTTGTGGGTGGTTGTGGTGTGTTGCCATGCAATGTGAATGTTGGACTCTGAGGCGTCTGTGTGTTGGGGAATGGGGGGGTGCTTGGGAGACCTTATCTCCTGCAGTAAATCTAGTGGAGAACGAGCTTCCTGGGACTGTTGGAGGCGCTCTCTGTGGCCCCTGGGATGATTGGAGCAGGGAGTGGAGCCTCCCCCGCTGGCGCTGGGGGCAGAGGGGAGGTGAGGGCGCCTGGGCAGGCCTGGCTGGCCAGACGGGGCCAGATTAATAAAGCGGGACCTGGGAGAGGGCAGGCCAGGGCAGGTGGCTTTGGCAGGAGGCGGCTGAGATGAAAGTGGCCCGACTGGCGGGCAGGCAGGTGGCCTCTCCCCCTGCCCTGTCAGCACTTTTTAATGTCCCCTCCGTTAGAATGTGTGGGAGGAGTGGGGTGAGGGAAGCTGGAGCTCACCTTTCCCAGGCCCTGGAGGAGGGGCTGGGGCAACCAGGAGGTGGGGTGGGAGGAATGCGGTTCTAGGTGTAACTAGTTGAGAGCAAGAGTCCCAGCCTCCTCTGTCCCATCAGTGCACCTTAGCTCTAGCTATCCAGGGAGGCAGGACTAGAAAGCAACTAGAGAAGCAGAAAACAGAAAGGGAGTGGAAGGGGGTGACTGAGACCGTGTGCCCGCACGCAGGTGACTGTCAGGGTGTGACTGCGTGCCTGCGTCAACAGATGAGCGTGAGGCTGAGGTCATGAGAGCGTGAGCAGGACTGTGTGCGTGCGTGCGTGCATGTGTGTGTGTGTGTTCAGCTCTCTGCATGTGGGAATTTAAATTTTAAAACAGGAGACTTGCTTCCTGGCCTTGGCCTATTGCTGGTGTGTGGCTTTGGGCAGCTCATTCACCCTCCCTGAGCTTTGTTGCTTTATCTCTGAAGTAAGGATGAGGGTCCCTGTTCCACAGGATGATTGTGGGGCTTAAATAGACTGAAATAAATGGTCAACTACAAATCTCTTTATAAACGTGCAGTATCATTGTTAATAATTGCGTGTGGGGCGTGTTGGGTGACCATGTGTGATGGTGTGGGTGTGTCTGGGGGGCCTGGATGTCTGTGTATATCAGTCATAGTGGGTGTCTGGGTGAGAGAAGAGAATGTTAGTAAGCATGAACTCTATTTGTGATAGGAGTTTGTTGCAGGAGTGAGTATACAGGTGTTAGATGTGTGTTTGGTCATTGTAGTGAAATATATGAAATCATCTGTATGGATCCAAGAGCAGGGGCGGTGGGTGTCTTTGTGTGACTGTGAATGTGTGTGTTTGTCTATGGGGGGGTCTGTGTCATTGTGTGTATCTGTTTGCAGTAGCTGATTTTGTGTCTTGGGATATATCTGAGTTGCCCTGGCACCTGAGATAGATATGTGCATCTTGGAGAGCATGCTGGCTGTGGGGGATGTGTGGGGTGGCTTTAGTGTGTCCCTGTGCCCTGTGTGTCTCTGGGTGTGTGTCCCAATGCAAATATGCTTGAATGTGCCTTTGTCTTGATCATATGAGTGTGATGGCGGGATGTGGTGCCTTGGTGTGTGTGTGTGTGTGTGTGTGTGTGCGCGTGTGCGTGCGTGTGAGTGTGTGTTTGGTGAGCGGCTCTGCTGCCTTAAGCACCTTTCGAATACATTGGCCACAGCTCATTGAATCCTTTAACAATCTGACTCTGCTCTTCCTTCCCCGTTTTTTCTAATTCAGTTCCTCTTATTACAAAAATAAAAAATAAAGCGCTGCCCCTTTCCAGTGGCTGGCCCCGCGGAGCCCCCGCCTCGGGACCAGCCTCGTTTCACTCCATTTCGGAGAAAACGGGAAGTCGGTAATTTTAAAAAATATTTTCTACTTTATTTGGGATTTAATGTTCTTACAGAATCCTGCTGCCTCCCTCGGTCCCCCTCCTCCCCATCCACCCCCAGCCCCACATGCAGGAGGTGTAATGGCCCGTTCAGCATATTAGGGGAGCCAAGTGCGTGCCTCTGTGTGTGTGTGTGTGTGTGTGTGTGTGTGTGTGTTTGCAAGTGTGTACACACACACTTCAATAAAAACACACAGAGACCCACAGCAGACTCACATAGGAATACACAACAGCTCAAATGTATACTCAGACGTGAACTCAAACGCTGTAATATGCAAACACCATACAAAGACAGAGACCCAACCCCGGACACTGTCACATTCTAAAGGGAAACACAAAAGCAGGACTGTCAGGGGGGACCCTCCGGAGACAGGAAACCGGATAGGCTGAGAGGGGAAGAAGGACAGAGACATGTTTCCAGTGAGAGATTGGAAGCGACTTTTACACCACAGAAGAGTGTGAGGAGAGTACTTCAGAGAATGAGAAGGGGTTGACCATCCCTGGGCCAGACATTGCCCCTTTTGTACAAGGGGATACCGTATGGTCAAAAAGTGATGAGTCAAGGTCATGTAGAGAGTCCAGACTGGATGTGGCATCAGAAATAAGATCCCTGTGCCACTTTCCTGTGCCCTGCTATTGGGGTCCCAGGGCAGTAAACTCTGTAAGTGTGTGGACATGTGTGCTTTTGAAAGAAAGATAAACTGTTGAACAGCACTAATTTAAGTGCCATACATGTATTAGGCTCAACAAATGTTTGCAGAGGCTGGCAGAGCCTGAGTGTGGCTGCGTACGTCTGTAAATAATGTATTTGAGAACCTGTGTGTGTACACGTGGGAGCATCTATCATGGTATATAAGCGCCTGTGTAAGTGTGGCTGTGTGGACGTGCCTAGGCATAGACCATAAACCCCACAGGGGCAGGAACTATGTATCCCCCTTGTATCCCATCACCTAAGAGAGAGCTTGGCACATAGTAGGTACTCAGTAAATATTCATTCAAGAACGATGCATGAACACAACCACTCTGGGAGCCCAGGTAGCTTAGGGAGGGCCTGACTACCGTTGGTAGAGATCATGAACAGTCCAGCCTCTGGGAAGGACGTGGGAAGAGGGGGAGATGGTGCACCACGGGGCGGTAGGGTGAGAACTCTGGCGCTCTTGCCCTGGTGCCCTCTTTTGCTAGGAGATGTGGGCCCTGAGGTCGGTGCTTTGTCCAGAGTGATAAGTTTCAAGAGTTTTAGACTATTCTGTGGTGAAAAAAGGAAACGAGCTATCCATTTGTTAAATATGAGACAGGTGAGGGATAAAAGGGCAGTAGCGGACAGAAACTCAAGATGGATGGATGGACAGAGATAGACATACTGAGTAAACACACAAACTGATTAATAGATTTATTTATAGACAGACTGAAAGACAAATGGAGACACAGATAAATAGATGTACAGGTAGGCACACAGACTGATGTGAATAGTCAGGTGGACCGACAGTCTCTAGGAGTGACTGACAGACCAACAGACAGGCAGGCCAATCGATAGGCAGTTGGACAGCTGCTTGCACAGAGAAGATGAATGCATACAGAATGGGCCTATAGCCATGCCCCATATTCCATCTTCCCTCCTTACTAATAGACTTGGGTTTGGTATTTAGAGACCAAGTGCTTTGTGGGGGAGGAGGTTGAACCCCTCCCTTGTCCCAGAGGTGAATCCCCATTGGTCCAAGAAAATCATGGTAATTCCATTCAACTTGCTGGGGATTGATTTAGGGGTGATGTGTTATAATTCTGAACACTGAAATGTGGGAAGAAGTCTGTTAAGGAGACTTTGGGGGAGAAATTTTGTCTCATACTCATAAAAGGGCCCAGGGAAGAGATATGCCCCTTTTCTCTTTGTAGATTTTGGACTTCGCTATGTAAAAATGTAATGTGCTGAGCTGCTGCAGCCTTTTATAAAACTTTGAGGTTCCTCCTGAGTCAAAAGCTGACATGACAAGGATGGCAGAGGAGAGATGTAAAAAATATCTGGGTGTTAAATGATGCCACTGGGCCACATTAATCAACTTAGGAATCTCCCTGCCCCTAAACTTCTTGTTATGTGAGATAATTATTTTTCTTATCATCTAAGCCACTTTTGGTAGGGCCATCTGTTACTTGCAGCCAATTGCATCCTGATCGCTACACAAATCAACTGACAAATCAGCAGACAAACAATGGAGAATTGAAGAGATTACATGAGTGGAGAGACCAACCAATAGACAGCAAGACATACAGGTGGAAGACCAATAGATCAGCAGTTAGACAATAAGCAGATTCTTCAAACTGACAAAGAGATAGGCAGATGATTTGTAGATGAATATGAAGCAACCAGACAAATGGACAGAGGTGAATTAGACAAATGGAAATATGGACTGGAGCATGGAGGGATAAATGGGAGGACTGGCAGATGGAGACATATGTAGACAAACAGACCACTGACACCTCCAGGAAACACACTCTGACCCCAGTCTGATTTAAATTCTCCTTCTCAGTGTTCCCATGGCCACCTGTATACAATACCATATCAGCCCTCACCCACTGTGTGGTGAAATTGGTTTCCTCATCACTCCTCACAGTAAGTTACAGGTCACAAGTTCCTTACCCACCTTTAATATCCCCAGACTAGCACAGAGCTAAGCACACAGTAAGTGTTCAAGAAATATTTATCAAATGGGTGACTGAATGAACAGCTATAGATGGGGGATGAATGAATGGGTGGATGGATGGGAAGGAAGGAAGGAAGAAGGGAGGAGGGAGAGGAGAGCGGGAGAATAAGAAGATGGACAAAAAGTTGTACAGATAAATGGCAATGAATAGACAATTTTTTTAAGATTTTATTTATTTGTCAGAGAGAGCACAAGCAGGGAGAGTGGCAGGCAGAGCAGGCAGAGGGAGAAACAGGCTCCCCACTGATCAAGGAGCCCCATGCCTGAGCCAAAGGCAGACGCTTAACCGACTGAGCCACCCAGGTGTCCCATGAATAGACAATTTGGCAAGCAGGTTGGATAGACCATCAGAGAGGCAGATAGTATGTTCATGTAAGATGAACAGAGAAACATAATGACCAGGTAAATACACAGACAGACGTGTGTGTGAGAGAGGGAGGGAAGGAGAGAGAGAATGAGAATTAGAATACGGATGAACAGATCACTAATAGGCAGGAAGGTATATGATGGATGGTCAGTCAGATGGTTAGATCAAAAACAGGTAGAAAAACAAATGAGCAGGTAGACAAGGACAGGTCATCAAACCTAGGACATATAGATATCTGGCTAGTTAGACAAATTAAAAAGGAAAAAGAAATGGATGGGTAGATGGATGGATGGATGGATGGAGAGATGGATAGAGATAACCAGATAAACTAGAGGGCAGGTAGCTGGAAAGACAAACTCCGTGACCCTGATGTTTATGTTTGTCACTTGTTAGATAATTATGTCTATTATGTAATTTTCTTACTTGGGAAAAATTCTGTCTGTCCCTGTCTCCATCCCCTCCCTCTCTTCCTCTCTTTTCCCTCACACTGTATCTCACTTCCTTTTTCTCTTCCTCTCCTCTTCTCCTCTCCTCTCCTTTTCCTTCTTCTATGTCCTCCCTCTCTGCCTTCTTCTCCACTCCTTAAGAGTCCCCATACCCACAGATGACCCTCTGCCTGCTATAGTAAGGCATGTATTTGTGTGACAGAGGCTGCCTCTGAGCAGCGCCTGGATTTAGGATGGTGAAGAAACATGGGAACCATGGGAAGGTAGAGAACATCTTACCCCCATCCCCACCCTCGGCAACCCCAGCACAGTCTTTACCCCAATTCCAGCAACTAAGTCCTGGCCTAGGATTCTTCCTGACCACCCCTCCCCTCATCCCCCCTGCCAGGGATTCCAAGAAGCTGAGGTTAGGCCTTTGAAGTTTTTCTCTGAGATCTAATCACTTTCTAGGCTTGAGGGAAGGGAGCAGACTCAGGACTTGCTTTTTTGTTAAGGGGCATGGAAATGGTAGCAAGGGAAGAGAGGTGCATCAAGCTCAACCCAAAACCTTGGTTCTCTCCATCTTTTATGTCCATCTCAGTTATTGGTCACTTTCTGAATCTCCGCTGAGTCTCCCAATTCAAGTGATTCCTGAGGTCCCGTGGTATACAAGGTACTCCCTGGTGCTGTGGAGACAAACAGGAAGTAAGACAAGTCCCTCTCCTGGAGGCCTCTTCTCATTTTCTTCTTCCTCTCATGTGTATCTGTCTTTTGGCATCTTCTGTCTTTCTCTTAGTCAGTGGATCAGAGACCAGTCATAAAGTAGCCACTATCTGCCACGCGTCTGTGCTCTCTTCTGTAGCTCTGCTCTCCACACCATTCCCACCTGCCCTCAGTCTCTAGTTCCCACTTCAGCTGAAGCAGGTGCAGCAGGCACTTTCCAAGAACAGAAGACCCAGGAGATTGATGACTCTGTGGCTGTCCCCTCCTCCTTTTCCAGGGATAACCAGTCTGTCAGGGAACCAGGGGAGTGGTAGAGGGGACTTTACACAGATGCAGGCAGTGGGTGGCCCCTGGGGTATTCCTCCTGGCTGTCAGAGCCCCCTTCCTCATTGTTGTCCTTCATCTCCTGCTGCCTAGTTATTCTTTCTGAAGGATTACTCTGAGCCAGTGCCATTGTTGAAGATGATTCAGCATGGCATCCAGAGCTCTCCACTACAGGCCCCAACTAACCCCTTCCAATCCACTCAATCCACTCCTACCCCCACAAGCCCTTCAGGACTGGTCATCTTCCTTGACAGGCCTAGGTTTCCTGATTCTCCATCAACCACATTCCATATCTTTTAAAGCCATACTCTGATGTCAGCTGTTCAGGAGACCTTCCCTGATTGCCCCTACAAGAGGCTCCAACTCAGACCCACATGTACCCAATATGCCCTTATATATGTATACACTGACCTCCAAATACAAATGTTGACACCAACACCAAGACGTTCCACTGCCATGTCTTGTGCTTTCTGCGTGGCTCTGGGCAGAGTCCAGGCTCTTCCAGGCCTATGGACAGCTCATCCCCAAGACCTTTCATATTCTTGGTTCCACACTCCCAGCAGGCCTTTGGGTTACCCGTTCCCTCACCCTTCCTCATTACTTGCCCAGATGGTGATTCTTTCTTCCTCCCCTTCACTGTCCTCCCTCCCCACTTCCTCCTTAACATTAACAAGTTCCTTGAGAACCTACTGTGTGCTGAATATTCTCTTCCCACCCCCATCCCTGGGGCACAGATCTAGAGCCAGGCTACCTGGGTTCTAATTCTACCTCCACCTCTTCCTAGCTGTGTGATCTCAGGCAAATTACTTAACTTCTCTGTGTCCCATTTCCTTATCTGCAAAATGAGGTTAATAATAGTACCTACCTCACAGAATTGTTGAAAGAATTGGTATAAGTAGGGTGCTTAGAACAGTCCTTGGCACATAGTACTATAGATGTGAGAGTTATTATTCTATTATGCCTTGGCTCTGAGGATTCAGATTGTCAAGTTTAGAGGAAGAGAACTGTCAGGTACCAAGTGGCCCCTGTGTGCAAAGGGTCTTATATGTGGTGGTGTTTATTTATTTATTTATTTATTTATTTATTTATTAATTAAGACAGAGCACAAGCAGAGGGAGAGGGAGAAGCAGGCTCCCCACGGAGCAGGGAGCTGGACGTGGGGCTTGATCCTAGGACCCCTTCTCTCATGTTTCCCATCACAGACTGTATGTATGTATTGTAGTTATCTCTATCCCTGCCTACCTTCCCTACCAGACCACAAGCTTCTTCATGGTGGGATCCTCATCCATGTTTGGGCCCTTCCTGGAACCAGAAATTGTGCCAATTGGACCTGCAGGTTAAAGCACTGAGGGCTTCCCCAGGAAGCAGATTCTGAGATGGAGGTTAATGTGCAAGGTGCTATCAGGAAGCTCTCAGGATCAAAACCTGTGAGAGGGGAGAAAGGAATCAGGATTGGGCAGGCCAATGTTTTAGGGCACTCTGGAGCTAGAATGGCCCTTCAACTTTTTCCCAAGTTGGGGCCAGAGGGCTCAGCTCTTATGTACCCCACCCCTGCATTGATGAGTCATAGGGTGGGTAACCAGAGGAAGCAGGCATGACCTTGGGCTAGGCAGCTGTCTTCAGCTGAGGCCATCCTCCAGCAGGAGCTGACAGGACTGTCTGGTAGACTCCCAGCCACTGGGGTAAGTCCCTCATCGAAGGGGGTCTGGGTGGCACATGACAGTGTCCACCATGGGTGCCTATCCAACTAGGAGGGTGGGGCATTCAAGGAAGGCTTCCTGTATGGGGCAAGGCATGAGAGTTTTAGAAGAACAAGTCCAAAAAAAAAGAAAAGCCAGGAGGGGGATGTGTAGGGAAAAGAGGAGCTTCTGGTAGAAAGAACAGCGTTACTAAAACCCAGAAGCAAAGCCGATGCAGAAGTAGGCAGAGCTCGGATCTGAAGGTCTGCACTGCTATGATAAAGAATTTGAGGTTTTTGGGGCACCTGGGTGCCTCAGTCGTTGAGTGTCTGCCTTCGGCTCGGGTCATGATCCCAGGGTCCTGAGATCGGGTCCCACATCGGGCTCCCTGCTCAGCGGGAAGCCTGCTTTTCCCTCTCCCACTCCCCCTGCTTGTGTTCCCTCTCTCGCTGTGTCTCTCTCTGTCAAATAAATAAATCTAAAAATAAATAAAAAGAATTTGAGGTTTTATATTAAGGGGCTGGGGAGTCCTTAAGGATTTTAGGGCAATGTGTGATATAATTAAGATTTATTTGCATTTTAGAATAATCTTGGCACTGCTGCTTACTAGCTGTGTTACTAACAAGTGATTTAACCATTCTGTGCCTCAATTCCCTTGTCTGTAAGATGGTGATAAGGATAGTGCCTGCCTGTTAGGGTGGTTGCAAGAATGAATGAGATAGTATGCGTAAAGCTGGTGTGTGACAAGCCTCAGTGAAGGCGGGCTATTGTTATTAGCTATTACAGGCTGGCCTGGGCTGGGAGGAGAGTAGTGGAAGGTAGAGCGCAACAGCGTCTGCAGGTAGTCAAACCTACAGGGAGAGCATAGGTAATAAGACAGAGGCTGCAGAGGTGGGAAAGAAGAGTCCAGTTTAAAAGCTTTTAAGAGGTCAAATTCACAGGACTTAGTGAGGGCTTGGATGAAAGAGGTGATGAAAAAGATGGCATCCACAGTGACTCCCAGGTTTCTGGTTTGGGTGACTACTGGGAACATACAAATGGATTTGGGGCACAGGAGGTGCTAATTTCATTGTGGATGAATTGAGATGGAGATTCTTAAAGAATCCAGCTGGAGGTTCTAGCCAGTTGTTCAGAGCTGAGTTCTGAGAAAGGCTGGATGGGGAAAAAACGTGTGGAGATCGTTTGTGTAAAGGTCAGTGGAGCCATGGACCTGGGTGAGGCCACTGAGTGATTGCATAAAGGGAAGAACTGTGGGCTGCAGATGGAACTGTGGTGAGCACCAGCCACAAAGGGAGTGTGAAAGGGAGATGTAAGAGGTCCCAGAGAAATGGGGTGTGTGTGTGTGTGGGGGGAACAAGGAGATGCTGCTGTCACGAAAGCCAGGGAGGAAGGAGACCCAAAAAGGGCACAGCCAACACAGCTCAGTGTCACAGAGACAGCAGCATCTGTTGAAGAGGGCAGGGGGTTCCTGATGGTTGACCTTGAGAGCATTTCATCAAAGTGGTGGGTAGAAGGCAAGTTGTGGTGGCTTGAAGAATAAAGATGAAGCTGAGGGTTGTACATCTCTGAATGGACAAACATGCAGATAGAGAGATTGCTGGGGGTCAGTGCTGGGCCAGTCCAAATGCAATCTTTCCAGACCTTTACTTGTGCCCCTTCTCTCATGTTTCCCATCACAGACTGTATGTATGTATTGTAGTTATCTCTATCCCTGCCTGCCTTCCCTACCAGACCATAAGCTCCTTCATGGTGGGATCCTCATCTGTGTTTGGGCCCTTCCTGGAACCAGAAATTGTGCCAATTGGACCTGCAGGTGATGAGCAGCTGCTTATGAAGTGAATAAATGATCTGAGATGAGACCATGAAGCAAGTTTCCTGGTTTGCAGACTAGTCAGTCAGCAAGGAAGTAGTGAAACTATGTTCTGGAAGAAGATGTGTGATGGGAAGAAGGATGGCTGAGGATTATGGGGTGTGAATCAAGGCACTAGGGAAAAATAAATACAACTGATTTTTTTTTTAATTTAAGTAAACTCTATCCCCAACGTGGGGCTGGAACTCACAACCCCAAGATCAAAAGTCGCATGCTCTACTGACTGAGGCAGCCAGGTGCCCCTAAATACAACAGACCTTTGAGGAGAAGTTCTTAACCATTTTTAATTCTGGATCCCATGGAGAAATGCCAATGTAAATAATGAATACTTGCTCCAGGAAAAACATATCACACGCTCATATCCAGTCTGCATATGATTTCAGCAGTTTCACAGACTCCTGAGGCCCATCTATGGACCTGCTTAGTGATCTGTGGATTCCAAGTCAAGAATTGTGCTTCCAGAATGGAGTATTTACCAGTCCTGTGACCTGTGGTACATCATGTACCCACTCTGGTCCTCAATTTCTTTATCTGTATAATGAGGAATCATGAGATGAAGGTGGAAAGTGTAAAGAAACACAACTTTGTGAGTCATCCGGCACAGGTATTTTACATACCACCAATATTCTACCTTCTTAGTGGGTAGAATTATCCCCATTTGGAAAACAGGACACAGTTCAAGACATTTGACCAGACGTACACATGAGTAGGTGAAGGAACTAGATTCCACCCAGGTCTGTCCAGATCCAAATCCTGGGCTCTCCTGTAGACAGTGCTGCCAACCAGGCATAACGTCATCAATGTCTTTCTGCCCACCCCTGCCATGGTTAATGCACCAACATGCATGAAAAAGATTTGAAAACTAGACAGCATTTATGCAAATACTACTTTGGTATCAGCATTGTTGATCACCTCATATCTTAAAATCTCTTCCTTTGGCATCTGTTAACCTTCCTTCCCCCGACCTCAGACCCCTTCTTCCTTGCTTCTGTCACCTGCTCCTCTTTTTCTTCTGTCTCCTGAGGGTAGGTTTTCTCTAGTCCCACCTCTTGCTTTCTGTTCTTTCGTCTCTAAATCCCCTCATGCTATAACCTCAGCTATGACCTTTAAGCAGGTGACTCTCAAATCTGTACTCCAGTCAAGAGCCTTACTTCAGCAATCTGCTGGGAGTTTGTCACCTAAATCAGTGGTCTCAGACTTTATTGTGCATCAGAATCACCTGGAGTGTTTGTTTAGAAATGGATTGCTGTGCCCCATTGCCATAGTTTCAGATTCAGTAGGCCTGGGGTGGAGCCAAAGAATATTTTTTTACAGCATTATACATGGCATAATTGACATATAATAAACTGCACGTATTTAAAGTGAATAATTTGATAAGTTTTGACATGAATACACCCATGAAACCAGCACCACAGTCAAGATAATGAACATATCCTACCCCCCAAAGTCTCCTTGTTTCTTTTATAATCCCTCTTTCCCTCCCCTCAACGTCCTCCCCCATCCCCAGGTAAACTTTAACTTGTTTGTGTCACTATAGGTTAGTTTGCATTTCCTGGAATTTTATGTAAATGGAATCACAAATATGTACTTTTTACTGTTTCTGGCTTGTTTCACTTATAAAATTATTTTGAGATTCATCCATGTTGTTGCATGTGTCAATAGCTCATTCCTTTTTATTAGTAGTAGTCCATCATATGAATATACAGTAGTTTGTTTCTCCATTCACTAGTTGAGTGACATTTGGGTTTCCAGTTTGGGGCTATTACGAATAAAGGTACCAAGAACATTTGTGTAAAAATCTTTGTGCTCTTATTTCTCTTAGAAGTAGAATGGCTAGGTCATATGGTAAATGTATGTTTAACTTTTTAAGAAACTGCCAGATTGTTTTTCAGATTGGTTGTACTATTTTACACAGCCACCAGCAGTGTATGAGAATTCCAACTGCTCCACATCTTTGCCAGTATCTGGTATGATCAGTCTTTTTAATCTTAGCCATTCCAGTGGATATGTGGGGGGTATTTAATGTAGTGATAGTGGTATGTAGGGCTTTTAATTTGTATTTTCTTAATAACTAATGACGTTGAGCAGCTTTTCAGGTGTTTATTTGCTACCCATATATCTTCTTGGGTTTAGTGTCTGTTCAAATCTTTTGCTTATTTTAAAAATTGGATTGTCTTTGTACTATTGAGCTGTGTTTTTTATGTATTCTAGGACAGATGTGCTTTGTTGGATATTTGCTTTTCAAAAAATTTCTCCTAGTATATGGTTTACTTTTTTATTTTTTAAATGATATCTCTTGAAGAGCAAACATTTTAACGTGATGAAGTCAAACTTATTTGTTTGTTTGTTTAAAGTAATCTCTATACCCAATGTGGGGCTTGAACTCACAACCCCAAGATCAAGAGTTGCATACTCTTCCAAATGAGCCAGGCAGGCGCCCCTTGATTTTTTTAATAGTTTGCATTTTGGGGGTCATATTTAAGAAATCTTTGCCAAACTCAAGGTCACTAAGATTTTTCTCCTATATTTTCTTATAGAAGTTTTATTGTTTTGGTTCTCATATTAGGTCTATGATCCTTTTCAAGTTAATTTTTTGTATATGGTGTTGAGGTAGGGATTAAGGTTCTTTTTTTTTTTCTGCATATGACTATTCAATTATTCCAGCATCATTTGTTGAAAAGATTTTCCTTTCCCCCATTTAATTGCTGTGGTACTTTTGTCAAAAATCAATTGATCATTTATGCATGGGTTTATTTCTGGACTCTGTATTCTGCTCCACTTATTTGTTTGTCTATATGCCAGTATCACACTGTATTGCAGTGTCTTTATAAGTCTTAAAATCAGATAGTGTAAGCCTTCCAACTTTGTTCTTTTTCAGAATTGTTTTGGCTATTCTATTGTATTTCCATATACATTTTAGAATCCATTTGTTAGTATCTAAAAATAAACAGCCTACTAGAATTTTGAGATTGCATTTAATCTAGAGATTGATTTGGGGAGTATTGGCATCTTAACAATATTGAATCTTCCAATGCATGGGCATAATATTTCTTCATTTGGGGGGATTTTCTTTAATTTCTCTCAGCAATGATTTTTGGTTTTCAGAGTAGAAGTCTTGTATATCTTAGGTCAAACTAATCCCAAAGTGTTTAATATATTTTGGTGCTATTGCAAATGGAATGCTTTTTAAATTTGTATTTCCTATTGTTTATTGCTTGTATATAAAAATACAGTATGTGTTTGTTAAAACAGATAGTTAGGCCCCAACCCTACAGTTTCTGATTCAGTAGGTCTGGCATGTGGTCCCAAAATTTGCATTTCTAATAAATTCCCAGGTGCTGCTGATGCTATTTGGGGCACACACTTTAAGAACCATTGGCATAAGTGTTCTGCCTGAATCTCTTGTTTCAAACCAAACTCATCACCTGGCCCCAAATAAGCTCTTCTTCAGATTTCCCTCTTTCCAGAGATGGCCCCATCATCCAATTCCATGTTCATTGGTCAACTCTCTGAGTTTCCCATTGCAAAATCAATCTGTGGTTTATTTTAACACCCTCACATCCAATCAACTACCACCCTAATAATATACTACTGAAATATGTCTTCCCTCTGTCCCCTTCACTTTCCATCTCATTCTTCATCATTTTCCTCCTTGACCAGTGAAATCACCTACTAACTAATCTCTCTGCCTCTAGTTTCTTTCTACTACAACCTGGTCTTCACAGTCCCAGACTAATCTTTCTAGTCGGCAACTTGGATTGTGCCAGTCTCTTGCTAAACAATCCCCCACAGGGCTCTTTCACTGCCAGATTAAGTCTAAACCCTTTACTCTGGCGATGCAGTCTTCCAGTTGCCTACTTAGTATCCTTTCATCTTTAGTAATAGAACTTGTATCTTATCCAGGAGAACAATATGCCCAGATTTTTAAGTTTATTTCTCTCAGCAAATAAATGGTATATTTTTCTCTTGCAGATAAATGGCCACGTGACTAAGTTCTGGCCAATAAAAAAAATTTTTTTTGGCCAATAAGATGTTAATACAAGTTGTTGTGTGCTACTTCATGAAGGTTCCATAAAGGTTCCATAGAGAGGGCAGATAGCTGGACAGATTGCCTGTCATCCTTTCCTTTCTTTCCATGTCTGGAATGCTGGAGCTCCAGCAGCTATCTTGGACTATGGCACAAATTTAAAGGTGGAAGCACTTGCTAAGTATATAAGGAGCCTGGGTCTCTGGTGATGTAGAGCTGCCATACCAATCCCAGATCACCAAACTCTGAAGTTATTTTACTTAGAGAAGAATAAACCCTTATGTGTTTAAGCTACTGTAACTTGGGTGCTTACAGTCAACCCTAACCCTGACTGATACATCTCATATTCAAAGCTCTCCAAATATCAGCCCCAACATACTGTCCAGTCACCTCTCACTCTACCCCGCCCACACACACAAATACACTGTGTTCTAGCCAAACCATACTATTTTGTTTTCTACAGTTGTGCCTTCTTTTCTCTTTTTCTTTGCTCATCTCTTGCACTTCCTTCATGTTTACCTATTGAAGTCGAGTTCAGATGTGCCCATCTTATGAATTCCTCCCTGATTCTTCTATCCAAATGTGATTTATTGCTCTTCTGAGCTCTCAGAGTATTCTGATCATATTCTTCTTGGCACATAGTCTGCCTCAAATTATCATTACTTAGATACCTATCCTGCTAGATTGCAAGCTGTCTTCATGTTGCCAAGCACCAGATCATTGTCCAACAAAGATTTGCTGGAGGAATTTATGAATAAATAAGGGAATGAATGATTAAAAACAAATAGTATACATCTGTTCCCATTCATCCCATGCAACATCCATCTCAGCACCTTCAAAGAGACTAAGAAGATTCCCACAGTTGATAAGAAGAGAGAGGCAGAGGTGCCTGGGTCACTCAGTCAGTTAAGCATCTGCCTTCGGCTCAGGTCCTGATCCCAGGATCCTGGGATGAAGGCCCACATCAGGCTACCCCCTCAGAAGGGAGTCTGCTTCCTCTCCTGCCTCTATCCTACCCCGGCTCTGCTCTCTCATTCACTCTCTCTCAAATAAATAAATAAATAAAATCTGAAAGGAAGGAAGGAAAGAAAGAGGCGGTGGGCACAGAGTAAGCCAAAATACCTGCTCTAACTGGAGAGAACAAGGCTAAGGGAGAATTATTATACCTGGCCCAGCCTGCCTTACAACAACAACAGAAGCAGCAGCAACAAGAGCAACAACTAATATTTACTAAGCACTTGCTATGTGATGACATCATGCAAACGGATTTACATGCACTATTTTGTTTAATCCATCAACAGCCTATGATATTGGTACTATCCTTACCCTGTTTTCCAAGTGAGGAGACTGAGAATCAGAGAGGTTAACTCACTTATCCAGGGTCACAGAGTTTGGAAGTGGCAGAGCTGGAATTGGGACTCAGTCCTGATTCTAAGCCATGCTCTTAACAATGAGCCAGACTATAAGGGAGACATGGATGGCTGTCCTACCTAACGGTGAGGTCCTGGCATTACAGGAGCTATAATCTATATATTATGCTAACCTTGAAGTGCCTAAACAGTACCTACTATGTCCTGAAGGCCCAGCAAATGGATTGGTATCAAAATCATCAAAAAAGTTTTTATCCTAGAAAGACAGTATAGGATAGGTAGAATAGATATACTTTCCCTATTCCTTCCATTAAGTACAACTAAATTCCTGGACATTATTCATAAAGCAAGCATAAGAAGACTGAAATATGGAGAGAAGAAGGCAGATCAGCTAGGGACCTTGGAATCCAAGGAATGACATATTGACTTCCCTGGGTTTTCTTTTGTCTCACCTCATTTTTCTCAGACCTGGAGCTGAAGAAGCTGGCAACCCAGAAACACCAATAAGTACAGACAAAAAAAAAAAAAAAAATCCCCATGAAAGCTGCTCTCTCTAGTCAAGCAAGCAGGAAAGGGACAACCTAGAAAGAAAGCTTTTAGACAATAACTAATCTACTTCAGCCAAATTCCACAGAAAAATCTGTGGCCCCACTCCCACCCATGCCAGCAAGGGTGAAGGCTAAGACTAGACTTCTATTCTCAGTAGGCTTTAATGAGGCATCCCAATCACTTGCAGATGGTGTCAGAGAAGGCTAAGTAGGGAGTCTGGACACTTGTACTTGCCAGAGGTAACAAGCTCCCTATAGCACCCCACAGTGTCAGTGAAGACCACATGGGGACCTTGGACTTGGACCTCCACCCAGCAGTTATGAGGTGACCCTTCTCCTCCACATTGGGGTGGTATTAGAGGAGGCCTAGTACAGTTTAAGGACTTAAGGACTTTCATTCCTTCCATGATGTCAATGAAAGCTATGTGGGGGTAGCAGTAACAAAGCTCTCCTAACCCCTCTCACCCAGGGAGTTATCAGAGAAGGCCTACTGGAGAGCTGGAACTTTCACCTCCACCCAGCAGTAATAAGGAGAGAGGCCAAGTGGGGAACCTGGACTTCTACCCCACCTTGCAGTAACAAATTCTCTTCCCATTCCTCCACTAGAGGGGTGTCAGAGGAAGCCAGCTAAAACAGAAGGTTGAAAAAAGTCAAGAGTCTTATAATACCCCAAATTCCAAGTTTCGATTAAAAGTCACTTATCATACCAAGAACCAGAAAGATCTCAAACTGAATGAAAAAAAAAAAAGAGAAATAGATGCCAACACTGAGTTGTCAAAATGTTAGAATTATCTAACAAAGATTTTAAAGTAACCATCACAAAAAATATTTTAATGAACAATTATGAACACGCTTGAAACAAATGAAAAAAATAAGTCTCAGCAAAGATATAGAAAGTCTTAGCAAAGAAATAGAAATATAGGGGCGCCTGGGTGGCTCAGTCGTTAAGCATCTGCCTTCAGCTCAGGTCACGATCCCAGGATCCTGGGATCGAGCCCCGCATCAGGCTCCCTGCTCCGCGGGAAGCCTGCTTCTCCCTCTCCCACTCCCCCTGCTTGTGTTCCCTCTCTCGCTGTGTCTCTCTTTGTCAAAAAAAAAAAAAAAAATCTTAAAAAAAAAGAAAGAAATACAAAGAACCAAATGGAAATTTTAGAATTCAAAAATACCATAACAGAACTAAAGACCTCAGTGGATGGGCTTGAAAGCAGAATGGAGAGAACAGAGAAAAGAATCAGTAAACTAGAAGATAAAACAGTAGAAATTGCCCAATCTGAACAACAAAGAGGGGGGAAAATACTGAAAATAGACTACAGGACTATAACGAAAGATCTAACATTTTTATAATGGGAGTTCCAGAGGGAGAATAGAGAGTAGGGCTGATCAAGTATTCAAAAATGGCAGAAACTCCCCTGAATTTGGCGAAATATGTAAACCTACAGATTCAAGCAGTTGAGTGAATTCCAAACAGGATAAACCTAAAGAAGTCCACACCAGGATAAACCTAAAGAAGTCAAAATTCTAAACACTGAAGACAAAGAAAACCCTTGAAAGTAATGAGAAATGACAACTTACCTAGAAGGGAACTCAATTCAAATACAGTGGATTTTTCATCAAAAACCATAAAGACAAGAAAGAAGTGGCACAACTTTTTTGAGAGCTAAAAGAAAACTGTCAACCCAGAATATCTAGTGAAAATATCCTTCAGAAATGAAAGGAAAATCAAGACATTCTCAGATAAAGGAAAACTAAGAGAATGTGTCACTAGCAGACCTACTCTAAAAGAATGGCTAAAGAAAATTCTCCAAACACAAAGGAATTGATAAAAGAAGATACCTTGAAACACCAAAAAGGAAGAAAAAACGTGGTAATTCCTCTTGAGTTTTCTAAATTATATTTGTTGAAACAAAAATTACAACACTGATGCATATAAAGGAAATACTTTAGATATTAAAAATGGGGAAAGGTAAAGGGATGTAAAATGAGGTAAAATGTTTACACTTCACCCGAACTAGTAAAATGATGACACTAGTAGACTGTGGTAAGTTTTGCATATATAATGTAATGCCTAAAGAAACCATTTTAAAAGAAGAGATAAACTCAAAAACACCATAGAGAAATAAAAGCAGAATTCTAAAAAATGTTTCAGTAACCCACAAAAAGGAAAAAGAAATGGAAATGAAGTAGGGAACAAAGAGAAAACGTAAAAGGTCAGACTTAGGCTCTAATAGATCAATAATTATATTAAATGTAAATGGCATAAATACACAAATTAATGAGTAAAAATCATGACCTAACTGTGTGTGTGTGTGTGTGTGTGTGTGTGTGTGTGTAGGGAGAGAGAGATGGAGAGAGAGGGAAAGCAAAAGGATGAAAAAAGATATATCATGAAAATATTAACAAAACAAAGCAGAAGTCCATATGTATATCAGTCCATATACCATATTAGTATCAGATAAAGTAGACTTCAGAGTAAATAAAATTACCAGAGACAGAGAGGGATATGATATAATGATTAATAGGTCAACTCATCAAGAAGATATACAATTCTAATTGTGTAGGATCAAGCAACAGAACTGCAAAATATGTGAAACAAAACCTGATAGAACTGAAAGGAGAAACAGACAAATACACAATTATAGTTGAAAACTTCAAAACCCTCTCTCAATAACTGACAGGACAACTGGATAGAACTCAAAACCACCATCAACCAACAGGATCTGATTGACATTTACAGAACACTCCAACAACAGTAGAATGCATATTATTTTCAAGTGTATATGGGACAATCACCAATGTAGACCATTTCCTGGGCCATAAAACAAGCTTCAACAAATTTAAAAGAATTAAAATCATACATGGTGTGTTCATTGACTACAAATTTTTTTAAAGAATTTATAACGTAAAGATAACAAGAAACTCTTCAGGTGCTTGGAAACAAAACAACACACTTGTAAATAATCCATGAATCAAAGCGGAAGTCTCAAGGGAAATTTTAAAAAATTCATTGAACTCAATGAAAATGAAAATACAACATATCAAAATTTGTGGGCCACAGTTAAAGCAGTGCTGATAGGAAATATATATATATATACTAAAGTCAGGCATTAGAAAAGCAGAAAAGTCAGGGCACCTGGGTGGCCCAGTCAGTTAAGTGCCTGACTCTTGATTTCAGATCAGGTCATGATCTCATCGTCATGAGATTGAGCCCCATGTCAGGCTCTGCACTCAGTGTGGAGTCTGCTTGAGATTCTCTCTCCTTCTCCCTCTGCCCCTCCCCTCCAAATAAATAAATAAATCTTAAAAAAAAAAAAAAAGAAAGAAAGAAAAGAGGCAAAGTCTTGGGCTCCTGGCTGGCTCAGTTGGTAGAGCATGTGTCTTTTGATCTCAGGGTTGTGAGTTCAAGCCCCACACTGGGCATGGAGACTACTTAATTTAAAAAATAAAAAAATACAATTGATAAGGCTTTAGCAAGACTGACAGAAAAGAGAGAAGACACAAATTATCAGTTTCAGGAGCGAAACAGGAAATACTGCTACAGACCCTGCAAACATCAACTGGATAAGGGAAGAGTACGAACAACTCTACACACGCTGAAAAACACAAACTACCACAACTCACCCAATGTGAAATAGATCATTTTAATAATTTTCTAACTATTAAGAAAGTTGAATTAATCATTTTTAAATTCTCATAAAGGAAATCTCCAGGCCCAGACAATTTTACTGGAGAATTCTAATTCTACCAAATATTTAAAGAAAAAAGAACAACAGAGCTACATAATCTCTTCCAGAAAATAGAAGAGGAGGTAACACTTCCTAATTAATTTTATGAAGTTAATATTAGCTGGCTATCATCAGACAAAGACAGTACCAAAGAGAGAGAGAAAACTGCACAGCAATATTCTTCATGAATATAGGTGCAAAAATCCTCAGCAAAATACTAGCAAACCAGGCAGGAGCACCTGGGTGGCTCAGTTGGTTAAGTGTCCGACTCTTGATTTTGGCTCAGGTCATAACCTCAGGGTCGTGAGATCCAGCCCTGTGTCGGGCTCCACACTGGGCATGGAGCCTGCTTAAGATTCTCCCTCTCCCTCTCCCTCTGCCCCTCCCCCCACTCTCTTTCCCTCTCTAAATATATACTAGCAAACCAGAAATCCAGCAATATGTAAAAAGAATTATACATCCTGACCAACTGGAGTTTATTCCAGTCATGAAAGGCTTGTTCAATATTTAAAAATCAATGCATTCTACCTTATGCACAAGCTAAAGAACAATCGCATGAATGTATTAGTTGATGCAGAAAAAGCATTTGACAGGATTCAACACCCAGTTCATGATAAAAACTCTGAAAAATAGGAGGAAGGAAGGAGGGGAACAACAAAAACAAAAACTCTGAAAAATAGGAATATAGGGGGAACTTCCTCAATTTGATAAAGAGCATCCATAAAAATCCTAGAGGTAACATTACACTTAGTGGTGAAAGACTGAATGTTTTCCCCCTAAGACCAGGAAAAAGACAAGGATGTTCCCTCTCACCACTCCAATTCAACGTAGAGCTTGAGATTCTAGCCAGGGCAATAAGGCAAGAAAAGGAAATAAAAACTATACATATTGGAAAAGAAGACATTACTGTCTACTTAGGAAATCCCAAGGAATCTTAAAAAAAAAACAAAACCTTTTAGTACTAATGCATGAAATTAGCAAAGTTGAAGGATAAAAATAAATATACAAAAATCAGTTGTATTTCTATATATTAGCAATGCATATATGGCCCCTGAAATTAAAAATAAAATATCATTTAAAATTGCTCAAAAATAAAATGAAATACTCAGGTATAAATCTAACAAAATATGGGCAGGAATGGTATGCTGAAAACTACAAAGTGCTGATGAAAGAAATTTTAAAATCTCTTTAATGGAGAGACAAATCATAGTCACAAATTGGAAGACTTTATGTAGTAAAGATGTCAGTTCTCTTCAAACTGATATACAGGTTTAACACAGTTCTTATGAAAATCCCAGCAGGATGGTTTTTTTGGTAAATATAGACAAAATTATTCTAAAGTAGTATGGAAAGGCAGAAGAGCTAGAATATCTAAAACATTCTGAAAAAGAATAAAGTGGGAAGAATGCATCTATGCAATTTCAAATCTTATTATATATGTATATATAGCTACAATAATCCAAACTATATGGTATTGGTAGAGATATACACACATAGATCAATGAAACAGAGGGTTGCCCGGGTGGCTCAGTTGGTTAAGTGTCCAACTCTTGGTTTTGGCTCAGGTCACAATCTCATGTGTTGTGAGATCAAGTCCCACATTGGGGAGTCTGCTTGAAGATTCTCTCCTTCTGCCCCTCCCCCAACTTATGCACATGCACGCTCACTATCTCTCTCTCTCTCAAATTAAAAAAAAAAAAATCTTTAAAACAAATGGAACAGAATAGAGAATCCAGAAGTAGACCACACAAATATGCCCAACTGAGTTTGTTTTTTTTTTATCTTTTTGCCCAACTGAGTTTTGACAATGGTGCAAAAGCAATTCAATGGAGGAAAGATAGTCTTTTCAAAACAAATGGTGCTAGAGCAAGTGGGTGTCCATTAGGTTAAAAAAGAAAAAAAACCTTGAACTATGTCACCTTATATAAAGATTAATTCAAAATGAACTACAGATTCAAATGTAAAATATAAAATTATGAAACATTTAGAAAATGGGGAAATAAGTTGTGGTACATTCACACTACAGAATACTACTCAGCAATAAAAAGGAATGAGCTACTGATACACATCACAACGTGGATTACTCTCCAGAGAATTATGTTGGGTTTTTAAAAAAAAAATCAATCCCCAAAGATTATATACTGTATGATTCCATTTGTATAATATTCTTGAAATGATGAAATCATTTAACTGGGGAAAAAAATTGGTGGTTGCCAGGGGTTAGGGAAGGAGTAAGGGCCGGAAGGAAGTGGGTGTGGCTATAAAAGGGCAACATAAGAGATCCTTGTGATAGAGACGTCCTGTACCTTCCCTGTATCAATGTCAATATCCTGGTTGTGATACTGTGCTATAGTTTTGTAAGATATTATCATTGGCCAAAACTAGGTAGAGTATTCTATTATTTCTTACAACTGCACATGAATTATCTCATAAAGGTTAATTTTTTTAAATGATCAAAGAAAATGAGCATTTCTTTGCACAAGCTCTTCATAGACCTCATCCTGGGAGATAGAGCACAGCTGAAAATATATGTAGAATCACAGAAGGTCTAAAAGAAATGCATGTATGGGACATCTGGTTGGCTCAGTTGGTTGGGCATCTGCCTTCGGCTCAGGTTGTGATCCCAGGCAGCAGGGAGCCTGCTTCTCCCTCTGCCTGTGCTCACCCTGCTTGTGCTCTCGCTCGCTCTCTCTCTGACAAATAAATAAGTGAAATCTTAAATAAATAAATAAATAAATAAATAAATAAATAAATAAATAATGAGTCCCTAACACATTCTATGATCCATGGGGTTCTTATTGTCAGGGCAGCCATGTTCCTTCTAACATTCTTTGGGATTTTGTCGATACTGGGATCTGAAAATAAGGGAACCTTTGGGCAAAGCTGGAGGGCAAGTCCCAGGTTTATATTGCAGAAAGATTTTAAAGGAGTTGAGGGACAGATGTGAGGGAGCACAGAGCAAACTCAGAAGCCACCTCCTCCAGGAATCCTCTGCACTGTTGCCCAAATTAGGCATCACCTTCCCTCTGTTCTATTACCCTTCATTATAATCTACTATGATCAACAACTTACTTTTCTGTCTCCCTCTCTAAACCATACATTTCTTGAGGTTTCGGATCATGTCTCACCTTGCCTCTCCATACCTTAAATGTTATATTTTTAGGTTAAAACAAATAAAAGACTATATACTCTCATTTTTAGATGTAGGGCCAAGACCTTTCTTTGTGTATGGATATACTGATTGGCATTTCACCAACATCTTTCTTGATTGAGCTATACCCAGAATACATTGATTGCCATTTTCAGTTTTGATTTCTTTAACATGGATTGGAAACTGAAAAGTATTTGAGAAACTATCTGAATGCAGAATCCTAGATTTTTTTTATGATTTTTCCCCTTCTTTTTCAGTTGTCTCACTAATACATAATTTCATAAAATTTTTAAGCAACTTGCTGTTACAGTCTTTCCAAACAGCAACATTAGTTTAGTACTCATATTTCACTGGTTTATATAACATTTAGTTAAATTATATAATAAGAATAATATGCACAGCTGGCATAAACAGGCTGAGTTAAAAACAAATGACTCTTGGTAAGCATGCAATTCAACCAAATGGGGGAGCGCAAGTGCATGGCATCCTAGCCATGAAGGTTTGATGAGCCATGAGTGTAAGTCAGTATGTTATACAAAAGAATTGATGGTGTCACTTAAGCCAGTGAGCCAGGTAAGTACAGGTTGTTTAAAGTTCTATTTTAATAGTATCAGTAATAATAACTTACTGAGTGCTTAATAAGTGCCAGGCATCACATCAAATGCTTCTATACATATCTAAATTAATCACTACCTGAAGCAAGTATTATCATTCCCATTTTATAGATAAGGAAACTGAAGCTCAACACAGTTCAGTAACTCTCCCAAGTTCTTCTAGCTGTTAGGTGGTAGAGCTGAGTTTCTGTTCAACTCTAAAATCCGTGCTTTTATGTGCTATACTATGTTATTTCTATTATTTGTCTTGTGGATAAATGAAGGACTGCAGGCAAGTATGCAGAGGACAGGAAGAGGCTAGGAGTTGGGAGACATTTTCCTACAGCTGGGAAAGTGTCCCTTGAAGAGCAACTGGTTCATTCTTGGCAGTTTCCTGAGGTGAGAGGGGTCCCTAAGGAGAGGGTTGGATGTTCTTAGAGAGGTTGGGAGTGGGGAGGAGGCCCACAGAGAGTGATGGAGGAAGCCTAGACCTGGTGCTGGGATGTATCAGTCCTGTCTCCTGTATCTATTCCAGACTTCTGACTGGCATCAACACTGGCCTCCCTGTGCTCGCTTCAGCAGCACATATACTAAAATTGGAACCATACAGAGAAGATTAGCATGGTCCCTGCACAAGGATGACACGCAAATTCAAGAAGCGTGCCATAAAAACAAACAAACAAACAAAAAAACACGTTGGCCTCCCTTTCTTTAGTTCAATCCTGCCTTCTTTTCTTTCAGTTGAATCTTTTCAGGCTGGAATCTTTAAACTTAATTACAAAATGAAACGAAAACAGCAAAGCTACACTCTCAATGCCTGGACCCACGACCCCAGACATACTAGCAGCTCAATCACAGAGCAGCTTGGCTACCAAGGCTCATGGGCCAAACACCTCCCCATTTCAATTTCTCATCTCAGCCCTGGGTGGATCAAGCATAATGGATTCAGGCTGGCGCCATGGCTGGACCTGGGTGGGGGTGGGGGGCTCAGTTCTTCCCCTGCCTTCCTTCTTTTTTTTTTTTTTTTTTAAGATTTATTAGTTTATTTGAGAGGGAGAGAGAAAGCACCAGAGAGGTGAGTGTCAGAGGGAGAAGCAGACTCCCTGCTGAGTGAGGGGCCTGATGCGGGACTCAATCCTGGGATCATGAGCTGAGCTGAAGGCAGACGTTTAACTGACTGAGCCACCCAGGCTTCCCTCCAGACCTCTTCTTAGCTGCCTTCTCTGAGCATCTGTCCTCTAACCAGGTGCATACCTCTGCACATGAGAGCTACCTAAGCCCAGGCATCCTGGTCTCCTGGTGAGGAACAACAGTCAAGGTCTGGCTCCTCCTATGTTTTTCAATCCCTCCTCCCTCCTTGCCCCTATCCATCCCCACATCTCCTGCTTCCTGGATGACTCTTATCCTTAGAAGAGGAGGCCCTGCTCCCACTCTCAGGCCCATTTTTCCCTGCCCTGTTAAATCCTGTTACCTGAAGCACACCTACTGGCTGAGATTTAGGTTCACTCAGTTCCCAGCTGATACTTGGGTCTAATCTCTCCTTTGCCTTGTGCCTTGGAGAAAGCATTATATTCCCTGGCACTTCACTGTCTCCTGCTGGATCCCTCCAATGGCCTGGAGCAGATTCCTCACCTCCTGCAAATTGTTCTTTCTGCTTGGAATGCCCTTCTATCCTTCCTTACTTGGCTACTTTTTAGTTATCCTCTGGATCACAGCTTCGATGTCACCTCCTCTAAGAAGCTCCTCTCATTCCACATCTGTGCTGGGTGCCTTTTTAGCTCTTAAAACACTATACTGAAATGGACTCATTACTTATATGTCTCCCACACTGGTCTCTGAGCCCTGAGAACCTGTATCTTGTTCACCAGTGTGTCCCAGCACCTAACAGTGTTTGTCATGTGGTAGGTGCTCAGCGAATGTTGTTTATTTAGAGCTTTTTTAAAAAAAGATTTTATTCATTTATTTATTTGACAGAGAGACAGCAAGAGAAGGAACACAAGCAAGGAGAGTGGGAGAGGGAGAAGTAAGCTTCCCACGGAGCGGGGAGCCTGATGAGGGGCTCGATCCCAGGAACCTGGGATCATGACCGGAGCCGAAGGCAGACGCTTAATGACTGAGCCACCCGGGCGCCCCTGTTTATTTAGCTTTTTAATCAATCGATGATTAAACCCCTTCTGGTTTGAAAGCCTGACCTACTACCCATCAACTTTCATCTGCTGTATAAGGATAGTTTTGTCTCCCTGGTCATGTGTGGGGGCAGAATGACTCTAGTGAATGAGGTCACCCAGTCACCCACCTCCTTGATGCACCCATCCAGGTTTCCAGAAACCTTCTGACCTCCTATCTATAGATTTTCCAATATCAAAAATACTGTATATGGGCAATGTATTATCAGTCAAGGTAGACTAGGTTTGTAGCTGTAACAACCCCCATCAGCAATTTAAGATAAGGAAGGTTTATTTCTCCTTCTCACTGTATGTGCATTATGGTTGGGTGGGGACTATGCTTTGCACTGACAGTTCTCAAGAACCCAAGCATGGCTCTAAGAAGTCTTGTGGTTAGGGGCACCTGAGTGGCTCAGGTGCTTAAGCATCTGACTCTCGATCTCAGCTCAGGTCTTGATCTCAGGGTTGTTAGTTCAAGGGCCCTGTCATGCAGCCCGGCGTGGAGCCTACTTAAAAAAAAAAAAAAAAAAAAGTCTTGAGGTTAAAAAAAGTTTAAATCCGGTTTACATGCGTTTAACCTTCTGTTTCTCAAATTATTTAACCTTAAAACTCTTTCTTTTATATAACACCTATTTCTATCCTATGGCCTCATGCTCAGAAATGCCAGTCTAAAGAGGATGAAGCAGGACGCCTGGGTGGCTCAGTTGGTTGAGCGTCTGCCTTCGGCTCAGGTCGTGATCCCAGGGTCCTGGGATCGAGTCCCATATCGGGCTCCTTGCTCGGCGGAGAGCCTGCTTCTCCCTCTGCCCTTCCCCCTGCTTGTGCTCTCTCTCGCTCTCTCTCAAATAAATAAAATCTTAAAAAAAAATCATTAAAGAGGATGAAGCATAACAGATTTCTATGGCACTTCTAATAGGTGATAAAGTAAGAGTAAAGCAGTCTCTGCTCAGATTTATTGATGTTTAAAATGTGTTCGAATATCTGTGGGTCCTTACTTTGTGCCAAGTGAAGTGCTCTGCCAGGTGCTGGGGATATAGGACTTGCAAAATGTATATGGTCCTTGCTGTCATCAAGCTTCCCTTCCAGTGGGGAAGACACATATTAAACCACTAACAGCCATCCTCACTATGCACACAAAATAAATATGTTCCAAAGTGCTATGGAAGAAAGGCACAGGGTATGCTATGAGAGTGTGTAATAGAGTGACCTTTCCTAGTCATGTAAAGCTGCCCCAAGGAAATTAATCTACTATTTAGTCAGGCAACATGAGGGTGGAGAGTAGAGGTTGTGGGTAGAGGTGGGAAATGTATCAGGCAGAGAAAACAGCATGTTTAAAGGCCCTGAGATAGGAACACAGAGGTCAGTAAATTTGGAACACTTTGAGAAAGGGGATGAACAAAGGCCCATATCATGCAGGCCTTGCTGGTCAAATGGGCATTTTGAGTTTTATTCTGAGAGCAGTGGGAGCCAATGAAAGGGCTCCCAATCCAACAGGGAAAATGCAGACACATTCAGCTATTTATTGTATGGCTTTTTAGATTATTTCATTGGCATAGCACATTATGCTTTACAAAATACTTTCATGTCATTATCTTATGTCTTCCTTGCAGCAGCCCTCTGAAGGAAATAGTTCAAATACTAGTATGTATGGGAATATGAGGCCCAGAGATGTAAGCAATGTGTCCAGTGACCCAGTCTGGGAGAAGACATCCATATCCTGGTCATTTTACTTCTTAGGCTGGACATGCAGAGAAAGCACTGGCTCTGCGTGAGTCTATCTTGAAATCTACCTCACTGGCAGGGAGGTCTTTTACAGGGCTATATAGTGGGAATAGTGGTTAAGTGCTCAGGCCAAGTGTCTGCCAAACTGAAGTTCAAATTCCAGCTCAGCAACCACTTACTAGCTAGCTATCCTCTAGTAAGTTCATTAACCTCTCTGACCCTCACACTCCTTAGTTGTAAACTCGGGGTAATCATACTGACCTCATAGTTGCCATAAAGATTAAATGAGATAATGCAAAAGGTGAAAATGTCTGACAGGAGCTCAACAGATATCAGTTTGACTCTTTATTTTGGAACCTTGGGATATACTGAATGTGGAACTTAAATGAAGTTAAAATCCCTTCATACCAGGGTTCATTGTATATGAAATGGGTTGAATTCTTGTGTGATTTGCAGACATTCAAGATGGTACAGAGGAGGAAGAAGTTCTGGGGCCCTTTTGAATAACAATGTTGATGCTCAAAGTGAAGTCTTTACAGCTAGCACTTCTACCTTCTATACTGTGTAGGAGAATTCTGCAGGTAATTTCCCTGGGAGCTAAGTGCAGTGGAGTAATCTCCCAGGTGGATATTTAGTGATGGCTTGAGAACCACATTCAAGGAGCTGTCTAGGGGTCAGAACCCTGGAAAAACAGCACTTAAGGGTCTCAGAGTTCTGCTAAACATTAGCTGAAAGGCCTTCCCAGAGAGTTGGCAGGGATATTAAGGTGAAGTACAAAGGCCTGGAGTGTGGGGAATATCTGTGATTCACTGGGTATCCTTGACTGTTTGTGGGGCTTTTAATTCAGGGCAGCATAGACATTTGTGGGACCTGCCCTCCCCCCTGGGGTATGCTGTTGTACTCTGAGAACTTTATATGGAAAAAGATAGGCCTTGAGTTTTCCTAGCTTTGCAGTTAATCTTTGCTCTTGAAGATGGGCCTGCCAGAAATGGGTGAAAGGTTGAGCAGGGTCTCAGAGAAGTCTAATCAGTGACTCTCAAACATTTTACCCTGACTCACAACCTGAAATATATTTTGCATGGTGACCCAGCATGCTGGTGCGCTCGCTCTCTCTCTCTCTCTCTCTCTCTCTCTCTCTCTCTCCCACACACACACATATACACCTCTGAAACAAAATTTTAGTAAGCAGTATCTATACTTACATATGTGATGCACCTTGGTATTTTACTTTCTCTTTTATTCTATTTCATTAAATTGATTTCATGACCCCGCTAATGGATTGCAACCTGCACTTTGAGAAATATTGGTCTTATAGATGATGACTTGTCCTTGAAAGTGATTGAGGAAGATGTTATCCATGAATAATGAAATTCAGATGAGCAATGCCAAAGGCTGAACAGACTGACTGTATACTTTAAATGCTCATAGCAGATCCAGAATCTGGCTTTCTGTCACTTCTGGACATTGAGATTAGAGACAGTAAAAATAATAAGAAAAATAACAACACTTACTAAGGACCTACTCAGTGCAGAGAACTGGGCTAGGTACTTGAGTGGGATAAAAATATAAATAATAAATACTCTCTCTACTTAAAAGTCTTCATAACCTAGTGGAAAAGATGGACTGGATCATAAACACAAGAATATGAGGAGATTTCAGGCCAACATATCAGACTGAGTTGATGTAGGAAGATGTCTCTCACTAGAAATAGAAACTTTATAATTGTTTATGATAAATTTAAAAACATATAAAATATAACAATTAAAAAGTATATAACCACATTTTAAAGCAGTAAATGGAAGTTTCTAAGTGCCAGGAATGAAAAGAAAACTCAGAACCAAAGTGGCCATTGGGAGCTCACAGAGGCCTTGGATCCAGTACTATGTCATAAGAGATAGAGTTTAACAGTGATGAGGATAAAAGAGTGAGCCCCAGGCCACTGTATTTTGGGGCACTGGAGCTGAGCTTCCTTCATAAACTTAGGAGCCATGAGGTATTACTTATCCATGAAACAGGAATGGGAAAACTCCACTCAGGATGAGGACTCAGTAGAAAAGCTTGTCATCTTTCTGTGGCTGAGGATGGAATAAAGATTATTCTGTGAGAAATTAGAAACCCAAGCCTGTGCTGAACATAGATGTGCAGTGTAAATTTGCACTATTCACAAGGTGTAGGAAACTCAATTCAAGAAAATAACAAATAAAATGGTCCAGAAATAATGAGACCCATAGAGTCCCAGCAGAGGCAAAACTGCCTGACATGATGCTTCCTCCATGGCCAAGGGCATTTAAGTCTCTTACAGAAACCAAGTTCTGTGGGAGATGAGTTCACAATAAAGAACTTTGAACCACAAGAAGAAATGAACCACTACAGGGGTGCCTGGGTGGCTCAGTCAGTTAAGCATCTGCCTTCAGCTCAGGTCATGATCTCAGGATCCTGGGATCGAGCCCTGCATTGGGCTTCCTGCCCAACAGGGAGCCTGATTCTCCCTCTCCCTCTGCTGCTCCCCCTGCTTGTGCTCTTGAGCTCTCTCTGTCAAATAAATAAATAAAATCTTTATTTATTTATTTGACAGAGAGAGACACAGCGAGAGAGGGAACACAAGTAGGGGGAGTGGGAGAGGGAGAAGCAGGCTTCCTGCTGAGCAGGGAGCCTGATGCGGGGCTCAGTCCCAGGACCCCAGGATCATGACCTGAGCCGAAGGCAGATGCTTAACAACTAAGCCACCCAGGCGCCCCAGTAAATAAAATCTTAAAAAAAAAAATGAGAATCAGCAAAGACAATACATTGGAGAATTAAAATAACTATATAGGTAATAAAACAATATGGAAAATACTTTAAATAAATATATTTAAAATATTCCCCCTAAAAAGGAAAGAATAAAATCCAAAAGGCAAGAATAAGGCATAATGGAAAAGAAAAGTAGAATTTAAAAGAACCAAATAAAATTTCTAGAAATAAAATACTGAAATAAAAACAACTCAGTGGAGTGGTTAAGGAGTTGATAACACTGCTAAAGAGAGAATTAGTGAATTGGAAGGCAAATTGGAAAGTACCCAAAATGCCCCTCACAGAGTTAAAGTCATGGAAAATATGAAGAAGAAGCTTAGAAACGTGAGAAATAAATGAGAAGGTCCAATAGAGATATTAGAAATTCCAGAAGAAGAGAACAGAGAGAAAAGGGAGAGTAGCAATACATAAAGATTCAATGGTGGCAAATTGACCAGTATTGAATGCAAAAAAAAAAAAAAATTAGCTGTCAATAAGAAGGAACACAACTGGATTTCCAAGCAGAATAAATGAAAATAGATATATATCTAAAAACATTAGTGATTCTGCAGAACATCAAAGATAAAAATCTTAAAAGCAACCAGCATAATGACAATCAGACAGGCAGCAGGCTTCTCGTTAGGAGCAATAGGAACCAGAAGAGAAATAATTACAGCCTCAAAATGCTGAAGGAAATAACTGTCAACCTAGAAAACTATACCCCAGATAATTATCATTCAACACAGAGATAAATCTGAAATAAAGACAATTTCAGATACAAATGAAAGAGTTTACTATTCATAGATCCTTGCTAAAAGAATTTCTAAAAGACTTTGGTGAGAAGAAGTTGAACCCAAAAGGAAGAATTGGGCTAACAGAAGCCATGGCAAGCAATGAAATTGGTAAATATGTAAGTAAATCTAAACAATAATAATTATTAATAATAATTTTTTGAAAGAGTAAAAAATATGGTGGAACTAAAATACTAATCAGTAAATTACATGAAAAATGGAAGAGCTTGGTTTACATTCTAAGATCCTTCTATTGTTTAACAGGGGAACAGAAATACACATTAACATTAGTCTTTAAGTAACATAGGCATGTTTATTTTATTTTTTTATTTTTTTTAAAGATTTTATTTATTTATTAGAGAGAGAGAATGAGAGAGAAAGCACATGAGATGGGGGGCGGGTCAGAGGGAGAAGCAGACTCCCTGCCGAGCAGGGAGCCCGATGCAGGACTCGATCCAGGGACTCCATCCAGGATCATGACCTGAGCTGAAGGCAGTCGCTTAACCAACTGAGCCACCCAGGCGCCCAACATAGGCATGTTTAAAAAATTAAGAGTAACCCTGTTTGGCTAGAAATAGAATGCTTAACTTCCAAACCAGTAAAAAAGAAAATTTAAAGAAAAACAGAATAAAGAAAACTCATCAATATTGTAGAAGGTATGGAAGAGGGAAAGCAAAGAAAAAGCATCAAAACAAAACACAGAGATGATAGAAGTAAGTCCAAATGCATTAATCACAATAAAGGTAGACATATCACATTTTCCCATTAAAAGAGACTTTCAGTTTGGAGTTTTAAAAAATCCAGGCATAGGCTGTTCACAAAAGACTTGCCTAAAATAAGGTCACAGAAAAACTGAAAATAAAGATATAAAACAAGATATGCTAGGCAAATATTAACCAAAAGGAAGGTAAGCTAGCAATACTGATATCAAACAAGAATTTAAGAGCAAAAGCACTAATAAGGATAAAATGAGATATTATTTGTTGATAAAAGGAAAAATCCAACAAGGAGATTTGCTTATCAGCCGGGTGGGGCGGTCCTGCCTGAGCATCTTGAGTCCAGCCTAGAGAGGCTCCCCTGTCATGAGGAGCTGAGGGACAGCTCCCTAGTCTTGACTGCATTGCTTTGTCTTGCACCTGCCTGGGCTGGGGACAGTACAACACAGTGCACTGCTAGGAAAGAACATGCTGTTTTTCTCAGGTACAGCTTATAACTGTTCCATGACTTAGGTACTTGTTTATTGTAAACTTTTAGTATTTGGATTTTGCAAGTTTCGGGGGTGAGAGGAAACCATTAACCAGAATTCCCCAAAACCGGGAAGGGGTAACCACACTGGGCTGGAAAAGAACTAAATCCTCCATAGGATTCAAAAATAGCAAATACCACTGATACGCCCTTGGGATTTCTCTCAAACTCACTCTGTGAGTGGGAGGGACCCAAGGGGCTCTAGGATTTGAGGCCAATTGGAGGGTTTGGTATATATCCTTTAGTGGATCAGATGACAGGAAGCTGGATGAGGCTTACAATCTGGAGACATGGAGTCCTGTCCCTATTTGTGAAACTGGATCAGAATGTTGTGTTCCAGCCTCAAGGTGACCAGACATCTACAGATACTTAGAACCACACCTTCTGGGTATACCTCCCCTTGTATACTGTGTCCCTCCAGACCTATTACAGTGTGGTTGGTCCATGGGACTTGGCAATGTGGCTTTTTTGGCTTCATCTTAAACTCTGGTCAGCACAGCCTAAAGCCAAGGCTTTATGATGGAGTTGTTCTCAAGAGTTTTTATTTGCCTATCCTCTGGAGAGTTTGTGAGTTTATTTCTGTGACATGTACCTCTTGAGGGTCTGCCCAGCATCTTTGGGAACAACTCTCTCCATCTACACGGGTAGATTCCTAGGAAGCATTTTGGCCACAGTTGACTGAGGTAAGGTCAGATACCTCACACAAAAGAAGCCAATCAGATTCCTACTCTTGGGAGTTGGGAATTTGAACTGTTGGGGCCAGAGACTAAGATGCTTACAAGCAGAGTCACATGATGGCACCCGGAAGGAGAAGGCCCATGGGCTTCAGCTTCTAGGGACACAGAGCTGCTTTGTCTTCTGCCTTTCCCAAGCCTAGATATGATGATACTCCTGAATATCTTCAGTAAACATCCCTTTGTGCTTAAGCTAGCTCGGACTTCTTTCTGCCATTTTCAGCCTTTTTTTTTTTTTTTGGTAGCCTTATAAACATGACTTAAAGAAGCGATCCCCACTTCAGTAGGAAGGGTCTTCTTCTAGCAATTCATATAACTGCCAATTCAGAAGGTTTGAATTGAAGGGCTAAGGGCTCCAAATAAGGGCTCCAAGGTGGCAGCAGGTCAGTCCACTCCAGAACAGGGGCTGAGTCTGCCTGTCATCCACTGAGTAGGACTACATTTTCTCATCCTAGGAGCAGTCACTGGAAAGCTCTGACCTGGCTTTTCCCTGTTCAGCAGGCAGCACAGCCTTCCACTACACCAGAAGCAGTAGATATACCAAAGTGTCCCATTTAATAGCACTGAGCCAAGCAACGAGTAAACTACTCCAGGATTAAAAATGTGTTGAAAGAACTAAGCAGGGAATCAGGGAAAGAAACCATAATGAGCCATTGTGCAATGTGGAGCTGCATCCAAATGGTGGGGTTCTCTGAAGACATTGGCTAAACTTGATCCTGTGGAGTGGTATTCTTTGTAGACTTTTGGTGTACATGATCTTGTATTCTACATGTACCGTGGGTTTACCTGTTCCTGTGGGTGGTATTCTTAGAGACCATTGATATATCTGATCTTGCAGGCAGTTTTCCAGGAAACCATGGTTGTATCTGTTTGTATGGAGTGGGGTCCCTTCTAGACCAGAAGGATACCTAGTCATGTGAGAAGATGTCCCTGGGGCCACAGGTATACCTACACTGCTTCTGAAGGCACGGTATCTCCAAAAGACCACAGTCATAGCTGGTCTTGACGTGCACAACTTCCCCATTCTTATCAAGACCTCCTAAATGATAACAGCTTCCTTTATTAAAAATAAATGCCACTAGAGAAGAGTGCCAACTAATACAGGTAGAAGGAATTGTAGAATTAGAAAATTCACCATCTTATAACCACTATAGTTACAGTTGATTCAGGTAAGATCATCAATGGATCCTAAATTCCCTGTATAAAAGATATTTAGAGGACAAGGTATTCACACAGTCTCAATTCCCATCTCTGCCCCATCATAACATAGTACTTAGGGCAAAGGGCACCTTTACAATGGAGAAATTTGGATGATGCTACCTTAAAAATGATCAAACTTATCATCACCAATAATGAGAGAAACTGATATCCTATGGCTCCTGATAAGATGCACTGAGAAGGAAACATCACCTTGCCCAAAATGTTTAGCCTGAATTTAATCATGAGGAAACAATCAGACAAATCTAAACTGAGGGACATTCTTCTGCCTGGATTTTCCAAAACTCATGAAAGACACCCCCCCAAAAAAAGAAGTTGGAGAACTATTACAGCATAAAGGAGATTAAAAGGACAAAAATAAACACAATGAAAGATCTTGGATTGGGGTGAGGGAGGGGCAGTTATAAAGAACATTATTGGGACAGTTGAAGGGTTTTGAATATGGACTCGTATATGAGGCAAAGGTTAAAAGCTCCTGAAAGTGATCATCACACTGTTCAGTACAGACGAATGTCCTTGTTCTTAAAAGATAACTGCGGAAGTATTTTGGGAAGTGTCATTTATGTCAGCAATGAACACACAAGTGTTTCAGAAAGAGAAAGGGAGAGATAAACCCAGTTTGGAAATAGTTACACATTGTTCATCTGTGTCAGAGTATATGAGCATTCATTGCAACAGTGAACTTTGCTGGACAATTTAAAATATTTCAAAATAAAAAGCTGGAAGAAAAGAAACAGTTTCAAAACAAATACAGAAACACCTAATGAAATAATGGATCTAGTCAATGATAGTAAATGGCTGTTAAAACCATTAAGTGAGAAGCTGATGGAGGGAAAAAAGCTGAAGGAGAACTTTGTAATGGATAGATCCAGCTGATAGCAACTGAACCCGCTGATTAATCTTAATATTATAAAAAGAAAAGTGACGAGAAATTATGTGGTCCTGATGTGATACAATAGGAAGTTCATGCCACCTCTAAAATATTCTTGCCAAAAAATCAAATCTGAAGCCAAGCAACTCTGGAATCTACCAATTTCAAAGGACAGAGAAACATGTTAAATGATACCACAGGGTTGCCCTCAGCAAAATCCCAGAATGAGGGAAATTCCATAGGACAAATGGCCCACAGTCTCTTCAATAAATTGCAAGAAGAGGAAAGAAAGTGTAGCCTCTGGAATAAAAGAAGCTTAAGAGCCACATTGACCACATACAGTGTGTGGACCTGGATTAGAAACCAATTCAGGGAAATTTGAATAAGGAATAGATATCTGATGAGAGTAAGAAATTATAGTTAATTTTTATTTAAGTGAGATGATGCTATTGGGGTAATGTTAAAAGAGTCCTTAGCTTTTAGAAATGCATATTAAAATATTTGTGGGTGAACTGATTTGATGTCTGTAGCCAAATGGTCCTGGTGGACAGAAGAAATAAGATCAGCTATATGTTGATAGTTGTTGAAACCAGTCGATAGGTATATGGATTTTTTAAAATATATTTGAAACTCTTCAGAATAAACTTTTAACAAAGTAAACTCAAGCCACTCTGATATTCCCAATATATTCTCCCCAGGAAGGCTCTTCAGTGTTAGAAAGAATCGCTCTTCCCACACAGGTAGAACACAGGTGAGGTCTGAGAGGGAATTCCCAGTGGAAGGTCAAGCCCAGCGCAACTGTGGGGGTCCAAATCCTCTTTCAAGTGGAGCACTGCTCATGTGGAGCCGGGGGCGGGGAGCTCTGTCTTGTGTGTTTTGTATCAAACCAGTTCCTCTTGGGTGGAAGCAAAATATAACCTAGGTTGGAGCAGCTCCCTGCTCCAACCTAGGTTAAGGAATGGGATTTGCAAAGTCTAGTAGGTTGGATCCAGGGTAGAGGGAGGAGGTGAAATTAACTGTCTTTTTTGGTGAGGTTTGGATGAGGTTGATGTCTGAGATCAGAGATCAGAATGGGGCTGGAGGGATGGGTGTGTCAAGGCGGGTGTTCTCTGTTGAGACCTAAGAGGCTTCTAGAGCAGACCTTCCTGGCCTTCATGCTTTTGTTGTTGATGCCAGTTCTCTGGGATGGAGACAGAGGTCCCATCCATCTCTCCCCACTGGCCCTGCCCATGGGGCCCATCTGGAGGCCCCTCTCCTTCCTACACTGTTCCCCTCTTTTCTCTGTCCAGTTGTCTGACCCATTTACATTCTCTCCCTCCTTGAGCTCCCTCCTTTTCTCCATTCGCTCTTCCCTGTCCTCTGCCCTACCAGACACCCCAGTTCAGGGTCCAGGAGAAGGACAGCTTTTATGTGGCTTGTAAAATTCTATTATATCTGTATTCAAAAACTAGCAGCTGAGAAACACTGGTAATAGGCGTGTTATTAAGCGTGTAAATACACTTCCACTCCAAGGCCTCCAAGGGGCAGGGGCCAGTTTCTCAGCCTGGGCATCTCCCCTGCTTGTAAGTCCCTCCCCACCCGGCCTCCACCCCAGACTTGGACCTTGTGCCGAGGCCCAGGCCTCCTCCAGTCTCCAACCACCACCGTCCTGCAAAACTCAGACTCTTGGAGAAAGGGGGCGGGGGAGAGGGCCGAAGAAAAAAAACATTAGGAAAAAAACTCCCACCCAGAGAGCATTCTTTCTGCAGCACTCAGGAAAAAGGATGTCTCACAGGGGACGGGAAGGCGAAATTTTTTCACATCCAAATGGATTGCAATTTCCCTCCATTTAGCACCTGAAGGTAATTAGCTCGAAGAGACTGCCGAGTGCGAAACACGTTCACGGAACATTAACTCTCACACATTCTCCAGTTGCAGGGAATTAATAGGAAAGATTAAAGTTTAAAGAGAGCAAAATGCCATTACCTCGCCAGCCACCTCTCTCCGCGGCAGTATCCAGCCCCCGAAAACCTTCGGCCAGTGCTTGGGCTGGGGCTCGGGTCTCAGCCTCCAGCCTGCGTGGCTGGGGCATCTGGGTGTGCCCCATGAAGAGGGCTAGCATGTGCTGATGTGCACACACGTGTGCAAAAAAGGGCAACTCTGACCCTTCACGAGGCCAATGCAAGCCCCTTCCCATCACCGAGAAGTTTGGGGTGGGCAGGGCAGGTGTGTTCTCATAGGCTGACCCCTGGCGTTGGTGTGTATGGTGGCCCCAGATGGGGGGATGCTAGGAAGGGTTAGGAGCATGGGTGTGCCCTGTGGTTCAGGTGCAGAGGGTGCGATCTGGCAGCTCGGCTGGCGAGAGAGAAATGGAGGGTGTCAGCCCCACCTTGGGTGTGTGTAGGGGCACTGGGTGAGATGGTGGGGGGTGTTGCTACCACCCTCGTTCGGCAGACAGGAGCCCCAAACGTGTGTACACACACATGCGGGCTCCAGCTGCCCCACACTGACAGCCTTTGTCACTCTGCATTCTCAAAGTTTATGTAGCCTTCAAGTTTGAAACGTTTCTGTGTTGCTTCAGTATTTTAGGAAAAGATGAAAGACAGAGAGAGGGAGACAGAGAGAGAGAGTGGGGGAGAGAGAGAGAGTGAGGGAGAGAGAGAGGGGCAGAGGCAGGCAGGAGAGAGAGAGCGCGAGATGAAATTGAGACATGGAAGAATTTATTGCCCAGAAAATTCCATTCTGCTATCTGATTCAAAAAGTCCAGTCCCCCCAGCTTCGGAAAATCTATTTTCCACATTTTAATACCCTGCAGAACAGTCCTCATAACTCATCCGAGTGTGTTAAGCACAGTTTTATTAGATCTGAAACAAATTTTGGTGGGGAGATACTATAGGTCATTAACCATGGAGTAATTTTATCCTTGTTTCCCTAATGATGCCATAATGGCGAGCGAATTTCTTAACTAAAGACCAAAGAACATTTTGAAGGTCAGTTTCATCTGTGAGCTCCTTCAAGCGCTTCTCAGAGAAGATTGGAAAACTCGCCGATTTTTTGAAGAGTCATTAATAATGTGAAAGCTGAAAGCACCCTCCATTTGCGTTCCTGCTTTTTACCTTTTAATTTTATATCGTCCCCGCTCAGAGCCCCGCTCCCACTCCCTCACCCTCCTCTGGACCTCCCGCCTGCCTACCCAGCCCACGCAGGGAACAAGGCTGCCCCGTACCAGGTACCAGGCTAGCTGTGAGGGGCAGATGGGGGCGGCAGTAGGGGAGGCAGAAGAGCTAGAGAGGCCAGGGCCCCACTGAGATGGGGGGGCCTTTGCTATATTCCCAGCACATGAGGCACTGCGTGAGGGTATTGTTATAGGCATGGTACACGTGTGTGTGTGTGTGTGTGTGCATGTGTGCAAATGTGCAGTACAGGGGACTGGGGTCTCTGGATTGTGTGCTGGCTGTGCACACACATGCTGGGGACCGATGGGGACCTAGTAGTCTCTGTAAGTGGGTGCCCCCTGTTGGAAGCAGGCAGGGAAAGGGAACTGAAAATCAGCACTGGGTCCAGTGGCCTGGGCAGTGGGTCATGGGGGGACTTGTGTGTCTCCCAACAGAGCTGGACACCACATGGAGTGCATGAAACAATTTACAGCATGTTGTAAGCCCTGATTACACGTGTGTGCAGACAAGCGTGTATGTCCTGGGGGTGGTGAGGTCATCAAGGCAAGAGCCCCGAGGACCCGGCCCACTGGCAGATATTTAGACAGTAGAAACAGCGACCATTGTCTGCCCAACCCTCACTCCCTAGACCACTCACCCCAGGCCTGGAGCCCCTCATTTGCCCACTTTAGTTGCCTCCTGATCTCCAATCCCTGGCTCCTTGGACCTCCCGCCCCCCACCCAATCCCATCCCTCCCCCTGAACCCTCATCCCCCTACTTCTTCAGCCATCTGATGGCTGTCATTGCAGGGTGCCCAGCCAGGAGCTGGGGTGGGACAGCATTTCTGTGTGTGTGCAGGTTTTGGGGGGAGGGGGAGGTGTGGTGACACTCCATGCTCCCAGATGTGGTGGCAGCGATAATTCCAATTTTATGCCTTTGTTATGGCTTTAATCACTTTCTTTATGCGTTTTGTTCCAGCGATCAGGGAGAGACACCTGATAGGCAAAGGGGATACCAGGGGAACCATTTTTATTTGGAATGTGGTGAGAAGTCTAATTAGAATCTGAATTCTGCTGAGCCTTGAAATGGCCAGCACTTTATCCTGATCGCCTTAGATATTGTTTCGAGTCAATCATCTGTCATGGTGCGGCAGGAGAGCCTCTCCCTTCACACCGCACCCCTCCCGCCACAGGGCCAGCCAGGGCACACTGGGGGAGGGGAGGGGAGGCTTCCGCCCCTCGTAGGGGTATGTGCATCCTTCTTGGGGATGCTGTTTGGTATGGCTAACCCTCCCCTGGTGAGGGCTGTCTTTGCTGGGTGCTGAGTTTGAGCTCGTGGGGGGCAGGAGGGGAAGAGGGGCTGCAGGAAGAGGGTGCTGAGGGGCCTGGATTAGAATTAGGAAATACTGGGGTGAGCCCAAGCTAGTCTGGGGCACCTCCTAAGTGTTCCCAGCACACCGACCACTCCATCTCCTATCAATGGCCCACAGGGACTCTCATCTCTTTACTGTCCCTGGACGTATTGTATCTCTGCCACCTACTCACTGTTCCTCAAACTCACCATTCCCATTGCCAGCCCCTCCCTGACCCAACATTTGCCACATGTTCAGCTCCTTTTCTCTGACTTTCCTTACTCCAGTCCTGCCACTGGAATACCGCTCCGGTTTGTTCTGCCATCTGTCAAGTCCCCGGACTGGTTCTGCCTCCTCCAGAAAGCCTTCCCTGACTACCTGAACCCACACAGGTGAGCCCCTTGAGAGGTGGACAATTACAGCATAGGGCCCCATCCTGCGATGGCCAAGCTAACTGCAGACACTCCTCTGACCAAAGCCTCCAACCATTTATCTTTCTCCTGCCTTTAAATGATTTCCAGTTGTCCTCTCTCTTTTTTGTAAACTGTTTTGATCCCTCTGCGCGCGCGCGCGTGTGTGTGTCCTAAATCCACTCAAAACCCTTTTGACCATAGCACAATGTAAAGTAGAAATAAATATTACTCTTAATGACAATTTCACCTCCCCAATCACATCTTGAGCTCCCCGAATCTGACCGTTTCTTCCCTGTCTCCTGCTTTGTCCACTAACTATGAGCACGCAGGACCAGGCGGAGTGGAGAGCAGCAGCATCACCTCCAAAAGTCACAGATTCACTGAAGTTTTCTGCTTCCTGGTTCCCCTCACACCACCCCCTGTACATACCTACCGTGTGGCAGTTGTGGGCACTGTTGGGGGAGGATTAGTAGCCAAAGGAAGTGCCATTTCTGGCAGGGACGAGGAACATGTGCTCTATGAATAATGTCTCCTTGGGAGATGGCCTGAATGACTCCTTGGAGGTGCAGGGATCCACATATGGTCAACGTGGGTCCTCTTTAGATGGTTGGGGCACTCAGTGGCCCTCGAGCTAATTAGTGTGCCCCATAAAGCAGAATGTCCTCATCGATGTCAGTATCACCGAGCCTCCTGAATGGTCACTGCCCTCTCGAGATTATCTATGTAGCGGGGGTATCTTATGTATGGTCCAAAGGACAGTGTGACCAGATGCCACTATAGAAAGATACAGACTCAGAGGGTCCCCAGAACCCTTCTCAAGCTGCTCACCTCCCCATCCCTATCTGGACCCATCCTCGAATGCAATCCTGAGTCGTTTTGTTCCAGGATGCTCTCTTTCCCTGCATGCACCTCAGTTCTCCCTGGTCCCTGAGCTCCGCGCCAGGAGTAGGGATGGCACTAACCATAGGCTAGCAAATCGTGGGGCTTGTGGCCAGGGACCAGGGGTGGTTCTCTGAAGTGCATTGGCAGGATGCTGGTCTTTTCTCCCTCCCAGCAGCCCCTGTCCAGAAAGCATGGCTGTATTGATATCATGCTGATGAATGGCGAGTGAAGAGATACAGGGAGATGGAAAGGGAATCCATAACCGGGGGTCCTCATTTATAGGGGAAGGCAGGACAGTGGCCGGAGGGACCTAGGAGCTAGCTTCCTACTGGGAAATTGCAATCTGCCATTAACATTTAGGTACAAGTTACTATATCAGAAGGTGTGTGTGTGTGTGTACACTCATGCACATGTGTGCATGCACGTGTGCACACGTCCATATATGAGCGTCCGTAGGTGAGGGGTTCAGGCCCCCGTAGAAAAGAAGCAGGAATCTGGTACACTTGGTCTGCCATGTAGAGGGGTAGGAGTTTGAGGGCGGCTCATTCTCTGAGTGCTGTTTCCCCATCTACACAAACGGTGGGGAGATGGAGCTCCTGGCCCAGGGAGCACATGTGCTGGGTGGGGGTGGTGGATGGGAGGACAGAGATGCCAAAGCTGCCAAAGGCCTGGTTTCTTCCCATCTCAGACACCCGCAAGGCACTGTCCTCTCTACATCCAGAGCTTGACTGCAGCGGGGGTAGATGAAAAGGAGGAGAAACTGTTGGATAAAAAGAAATTCAAAAAAAAAAAAAGTAAGTGAAATATTCAAACTGGAAAGTGATATTATAGAAACTGCAGCCCACGGCTCAGTGCATTCAAATTTATTCAAACTCGGTGCCTGACAGTGATGGATGCAGCAGCTTTTCCCACAATATGGAGAAGGCGCAGGGGCATTTAGGACTGCGGGTCCCCTCCGGGAGGGTGGGGGCCCGCACTACCTCCTATGCCTTGCTCCTCCTAAATGGGAAATGAGGTTCTGGGTCCTGTCCCCTCTACTTCCTAAACCCCACAGTTCTGGGGATGCTGGGGGACCTGGGCATCACCAGCCCAGGGGCTAGAGCAAGGCCCAAGATAGAGGGAGCCAGCTGCAGAACAGGGTAATCTCCAGGGCCAAGGAAGAGGATGGTCAAACCTGTCGAGGGGATGACCAGACAAGGGTGCCACCCACCTCAAAAAGAAGAGCACGGCTGTGTGGTTTGTAGCCAAATAATCAGCATGAACCTAATAAACCCGAGTGTGCTGAGATCTGAGGCTCTCGGGAATCCCAAGTCAGAGAGCAGTTGGTCTCATCGGCTCCCACTTTTCCACCCCATTGTTTCCCACTTTTGTTTGCTCCATCCAGAAGAGGGACAGGAGGGCCTCTAGGGAAACCTCAAGTCTGGGGACTTGGTCTGAGCAGTGGGCAGGTGATGGAGTATCCCTGCGTGCTAGGCACTGGAGTAGCCCCTGCTCCCAGGAGCACCTTCCAGCCTCACTTCTCCCCACAAGGTTACTCCTGGCCTCACATTCAAGCTCCTGACCACCAGACCCCACTTGTGATTCTCACGCACCATCCCATGGAAGCCTTGGAATACTGGTCACTCAGGGAAAACTCACACATCTCTTGGCTGCCTTGCCCACTGCACTCCCCCCACTGCCCCCACAGCATCTCTAGCCCTCCTTCTCTGTCTCTTTTGTCCCCTACACTCTCCCCTAAATGTAGCCACAGCACAGAGCTCCAACTCCAGCTCTCCACTGTTCTCTCCAGTCTCTCAGGAGGTCTCAACCACTCGGGAACTCAGCCATCACCTCCCTGCAGGTAATGGAAGCATTAATCTCTAATTCCAAGCTTCTCTTGAGATCCGAGCTCACAACCCCAGCAGCGCAAGCCTAATACTTGACAAGCAGACTTGCACATCTCTCCCGAAGCCAGCAACAACATGTGAGTCCCTGCTTTGTCGAGAGCCGTGTCACCCACCCCTTCACACCTCACAGAGACCTTGGGGCCTCCAGCCCTTCCCCTGTCCTACCTTCAGTCAGTGTACCAGTTCAGAGACGCTTCCTGATTTCTTTGGCACCCATCTTTGCCTCACCATCACCACTGTCCCCAGGGAGGCCCCAGGCCTCTTCATTTCACGGAACAAACTCCGTGCAGCAACAGCCATGCCCCAGTCACCAGGCGTGGCGTCTTCCTCCCAGCAGGTCTCTCTAAGTTCCATGTCTCCGGTTGTTCTGCACGCTGCTGCCAAATTCATTTTCCTAAAGCACAGCTCTGATCATGTCACTCCCCTGCTCAAAAACCCTCAATGGTTCCCCATTGCCTACTAAATAAAGTACAAACTCCTGACTCTGATATTCATGGCCCTTTGTGATCTGGCCCCTTCCTAACCCTCTCTCCAAGACTTTGCAGTACTCTCCTCCATGCCCATACTTACCAGCCAAATTGGGCTCTGGGTGGTTCCCCTGCACACTCCCCACCGAGTAACTTCCCACATCCATGCACTGGTTCATACTCTTCTTCTGCCTGCGATGTTGTCCTTCTGAAATGGCACCACTGCCCCACACCCAGCTCATCTCTGTCCGTCAAGATCTTAATCTCCTGCAAGACCTGGTGCAAGTCATCTTCTGAATACTTCCTGTAAGATGCTTAGCAAGGTGCCTGCTAGATTCTGTTAATATCATCATCATCATCATCATCATCATCATCATTCACCAGCAGCAGCAGCAGTGGTTTCTCTTCCCTGGGAACCTTCTAGTCCTCTCTACAGCTCTCCTGGATCCTGGCATAATTTTCTTGATACTGTCATTTCTAGTTTGTTGGCCCTACAGCTGCCCTGGCCTATAAACCTCTTGAGAGCCAGGACTAAGTCATGTTCATTTGAGTCGTCCTCAGCCCCTGGCCCAGGAGACTCCCTGTTTACCACTTGTTGAATAAATGAATGAACGAATGAATGAATGAACGAACCAATACAGAAAAACCGACTTGGACATGGTTATGTGACACAGACCTGGCTCCTCTGGGCCTACAGTTCTGGGCAGTGACCACCTAAGAATTCCCTGTCATTACGCCCAGCCCTCCTGACATGTGTCCAGGTGAGCTGGGACATGCGTGTGCAGGCTGTATGACAGGTGTGTCATCCCTCCAGAGCGAGAGGGGAGTGTGGCAGAGTTCAGCCTTCCCAACTCATCAATCAAAGGGCACTTACTGACAGACAGCTCTTTAGAGCTGGCTCTAGGCTCCGCTGGGGCTGGGGGCCCGGGATGAGTGGGGGAGGAGGCCTGCCCTCTGGGGATTCACAGTCTAGTTGCTCCTTCACTCCTCCTTTAACTTTCAGACCACAGGAAGTCAAAGGGCTCCCCCGGTGACAGCTGACTGTGGACAGGGGTGTCACGCTGATGGGTGGGGTAAGCCCTTTCCTGCAAGCTGAGCTGAAATGCTACTTAATCCAGAAGTGGCTCTTTTACCCTCTTGGTTTGGATCTTAGCACCCCCTCCAGACTGGAGCTCCCCTGGGAGGTCTGTTGCCTTCTGCAGAATTCTCCACTACAGAGCCCAGAACCACACAGCTTAAAGCTGCTGAATGGATGAGTGGATGGATGCCAGGAATAGTTGACAAAATATACGAGTAAATGAGCAACTAACTAAACACATGGATGAACAAAGTGCTGGGCAGATTGGCACAAATCAGAGTCAGCACTCATTGAGCATCTACTATATACCAGGCACTGTGCTAAATCCTTCACCTGCACTGATTCATTTAATCTGCCCTTCAGCCCTTGGAGTAGGAACTATTATGATCCCACCAGGGAGAGACACCTGCCCCTCCAGGGAGTGAAATAACTTGAAATAACTCGTGTGAGAGTCCCCAGTACCGCTGGGAGGAACCTTGGCTCCCTGCCCTACACTCTTCCGGGTGGGGGCTCACCTGCTCCCTCCCCAGACCACCCGCGCTTGGGGACTTGGGGGGGTGAGTTCACGTGGGGGGTATTGTAAGGATGGGGGCCCTCTGGACTATAGGTTTTCACTCCTTTTCTTTCCGGCCCCCTTGGGGCCTAAGCGAAGTTCAGAAGAGGCGCCGCAGCCCAGGAGCCTCTCTTTCCCCAGAGGCGTCTTCCCAGCCCCTCTTGCCCCCACCTCCATTTCAGGAGGGAGTGACGGCCCCTCCTGAAGGGTCCCCGGCGCTGCGTGGTGGGGGGGCGCCCCGTGCCGCCGGCCCCCGCCCTCGCGGCCCGATCCAAACAAGCGCGCTAAACTCCGGGAGATTTACAGCGGGCGGCTGGGCGGCGCGGGCCCCCGGCCGCCGGTGAGATATCTCCAAACAGCGCACTAACCACTTTCTATTTTATACCTCACCAGCTTTATAGCATCTTAAGGATTTCTGTGCACGGCTGGCTTCCCGCCCAGGGAAAAAACCCAGCCTTGTAAATAAATACTAAATATATATGAACAGAGACGACAGCGAGAGCCGCCGAGGAGGGGGAGGGGCGGGGTGCCGCGGGGGTGGGGGGGGATGGCGGCCCAGGGCCCCGGCGACCGGCGGGAAGGAGGGGGCAGGGATATATTGGGGTGTCCGAGACAAAGGCGGCAGGGAGAAAGCAGTTGACAGGCAAAATAAGGGAAACTGAGACAGCACCAGAGGCGGAGGCCGAGAGAAACCGAAAGATGGAAGCTGGCTGGAAGTGCTCCCGTGTGTGTAGTGTGTGTAGGGAGGACTCCCTTAAAGCCTGGGGAGGAAGAGAAAGCTCTTCCAAACCTGCCTCCTTTCCTTCCCACAATTTCTGAGGGGACTGAGGCCCAGGGATGGGACTACCATCTGAGCGGGGGGTGTGTGTGTGTGTGACAGGGCTGTGTCATGATGTGCTCCAAGGAAAATCTGTGTTTGTGTGAACCCGTGTGTACCGTGCAGGTGTATGTTTGGGGTGTTTGGTGTGCGTAGTACTGTGCAACACAATGCAACACAATACTGGGGTGTTGGCAGGAAGAATGTGGTGTGGTCAGGGTGTGACAGGGGGTTAGGACATAGTTGGGGGGGTGAGGAGGCAGGTGAGTTCTGAGGATGTGTGCAGCTTTGGGATTGAGTTGAGGACTGAGCAAGGTGTATGTGATCAAATGTGGGTATCTTGGGGTAGGTAGGGTCGGGGAAGCAGGATGAGCCTTCAGAGGAGCATGTGTTGGGCCTGGAAGCAAGTATCCACGTCGTGTAATGGGGCCTGTCAGGGGTGAGTTTTGACATGCTACCAGGTGGTTACACCACCTCTTCCTCATCCTCTGTCTCTGAGTCTTTCTGGAGGCTCTGGGACCTTCTCTGCAATGGCCACTAGAGAGAGGGTCTCCTTTGCTGGCTGAAGCCCCCGTACTAGCATAGCCCCCAGCTCTGAGGTCTCTGGACAGGAGCCAGAGTTGAACTGGGGAGCAGGAGGGAACATCTTCTCCCCTCTCAGGGGACCCAGCGATCCCTTTTTGTTCCCCCCCCTTGTCTTCGATATTAAGTATTCAAACCTCATTTACATCCTTATTTTTCAATTTGCTGCCACAGTAGTTTAATTTATTCGATATAATTTCTTTTTCTGAGGGGACATTAATCATTGCCCTGTGCTTTTGGGCGCCTGTGGGATCTCTGCGTGTGTATGTGTGCATGCGCACGCGTCTGCGTGTGTGAGTGTGCGTCTGCGTCCGTGTGTATCTGTGCCTGCGCACACTTGTGTCTGTGTGTGAGGTGCAAGTTTGTCTGTCATGTGGGGGTGTGTATGTGTGAGAGAGTCGGGGTGGGGGAGGAGGTGCGGGAGGGTGGTGTGAGTGTGCTAAATTGATCAGGTCCTCTTCCTCCTGGCCCTTCCTTAGGATGTCAACAAGAAGGGGAAATGGGCATCCCTCAAGGGGGGGGGGGTCCTTCCAGTACCCCCTGCCAGTTTTCCTTTCTCAAGTGTGTGTCCTGGACAGTTATAGCTGGAAGTGTTCCAGAATCCCTGGTCTCTCAAGAAAGAGAGCCGAGACAGGTGGAGACACACGCAGATAGGGAGAGACAGACAGACAGGAACAAGGCAGGCCACGGCAGGGGAGAAAAGAGGGGGAAAGAAACATGGAGAATGATGGAGAGAGGCGCGGGAGAGAGAAGTGAGCGAGCTGGAAGCGTCTCAGCCCATAAAGTCCCTGGAATGGGAGGAAGGGGCGCGAGACTCCTGCATCAGCTCAGGCCCAGTCATGGCTCAGTGCAGAGTGATGGGGGGTGAGGGGGGGAGGGCTGGTTGCTCCCAGGAGCTGAGATGAGTGAAGTGGCTTGGGGGAGGCTTGTTTGGAGAGAAGAGGCAAGAGGAAGGGGTCAGGGAGAGGGAGGAGGAGAGAAAACCCCTCTTGGCGATATAACTCAGAGGAATGAGGCCAAGGAAAATTTCCAGGGATGTTCAAAGGGTACGAGGGAGGAAGCTCTCTGATGCTAGCTCCCCTCCCCACCACCCTCAGTGCATCTGGGCAAATCCATGGCTTCCTGAGACCCTCTTTTGATCCTTAGCTCCAGAACCCCTCAGTTTTCCTTCTCTGGCACATTCTTGGAACTGCCAGGAACTGATGGGAAGGCCACTGTGACATCCCACTTAATCTTCATAACAACTCAAGCCAAGAGTCGGTCTCCCTGCTTCAGAGAGGAGGAAAGGAGAGGTCAGAGCTTGCCCAAGGTCACGTGGAGGTCCAGAGCCGGGATTGAAGTCACATCTGCCTGAGGCCACATGCCGAGACTCCCCACTCCCCTCGGCTGCCTCCCAGGGTCGTGGCCACCCCAACCCTCCTGTCGTCACCACTACACAGGTTCAACACACACACACACACACACACACACACCAACGAGATCTGGGACCCAAGGGTAAAGGAGGGAGGCCTTTGGGGGGCAGGAGTCAGCCTTCTCTGAGCCACCCCCCAGCTGTGAGGACTTTGAGTCCCAGGACCTGAGTGCTCCCAGGGCTCATATAGACCCTGTCTTCCTTCTCATCCAGGGGTCGGACGCCCGCTAAGGACCTCTTCTGGAAAGCAGAAGCCAAAACCCACTCAGGCTCAGACTGGCTGACAGCTTGGGGCCAGTTTCTGCTCCCAGGACCAGTTTCAAGCTGCTATGACCTGCTCATTTTAGCCTTACCCAGATAGTGGTCCAAGGCTCAGGGCTTAGGGGGAGGAGCTTCTTTCTCTGAAATTCTGAAAATGAAATTTTGAAAACTGGTCTGAAATTGGACTTCATGGAACCTCAGTATTTGAGCCTCCAGATACCTGACTATCTTGAGGTCTACAGATCTAAATATGCTAATACCAACTACCTGGGAGCTGAATGTCCCCAGGAGCCAAGCATTTGAGCGCCCGAGGTAGAACACATAGGGCTGATGATTGAGTGTCTAGGTTGGAGATCTGAGATGGAAAGGAGTCTGCAGTATTGCAGCTCCTCAGCCCCACCCCTGACTTCCTTCCCCACTCTCTCTCCCAACCGAAGAATGGCCTCTCTCTTCGTTCCTGACCCTCTGGGAGCCTGGCGCAGGCATCACACCCAGGCCCCTGGCACAGACATGTCACACAGAAACCATCACCCACTCGGGTCAGTGATAACTGGGTGACGAGACAGGGGGTCCCTGGGCATGTGGGGCTGGGGCAAGGGGAGAGGCCTGGGGCCGAGGAGAAGGTAGCGCGTTCATTTGAATAATGGGCAAAATCAAATTAATTCTACATTAAATAGTTGTGAATAAAGGGTTGAAGTCAGCAGTTTCAAACTTGTTTTCCTTAATTACTTTCCGTGTTTAATGTCATTAAGAAGATTAAAAATTCATTAACAAGAGTACTAAAGTGGCAAATCAGGAAAGCGATCACTCCAGGTTAGAAACTCCGCTGAGGCCGCATAGCGAGCCTTCTGCAGGGGGCATGGGTGGGGGTGGGGGCCGAGAGGGTTGGGGACAGACACGCACTCACACACTTACACACTGGTACACAACAGCACCATAAACACACATCCATAATATCGGTGGGCATCCACACATCCACACACACACTCAGATGTTTTCCACTCATCCATACCCAGGACTTCTGTGATAGTGGGGAGACAGTGTATGGGGTCTGTAGCTAATCAGGCCCCAACTTCATAAACCCCTCTCCTGAAAAGGAGGATTGAAGATCGAACTTCGCTGACAGGCAATACATGGTCATAAAAATCAGTGTCAGCTCAGTGGTGTCCGGGTTCACTTTCTTGTCTCCGGCTCACGTCTGTCCCTGTCTCTCCTCCCTTCGCCATCCCTTCTGCTCTAAAGGGCTCTCAGGGCAAACCTGATCAGTTTCCTGGGAGGAGCTGCTGACTTTGAACCTTAATTATCCTGGAAAAGGATCCCTTTTGTCTCCTGAGCTTGTTGGGGAGGGGGAGGAGTCCTGTTTCCTTCTGGGAGAAGGAGCCGGGAGACAAAGGGTAGGCTGGGTGGGGAAAGGAAAAGGCAGAAACAGCGGGGGTGGGGGGGGGTGGGGGGGGAGTGGGACCCAAGTGTCCTGGTGTTCAGACCATCCCTGACTCAACTGCCCATCACCAACCTCACCCTCTCACCCTGCCCTTTCACCCATCCTGTTGGCTGACCCCTGTCCTCCCCGTGCCAGACCCCCCCCCTTGGCCATGAAAGGACCCTGTTGGCTGACCCCTGTCTTCCCCAGTGCCAGACCCCACCGCCTTGGCCATGAAAGGACCCTCCCTGAGTCAGGACCACCTTCCCTGTAGCCATCACAGTCTCTCTGACTTCATTTCTATTTTTTTTTCCTTAGGGCCCAAACTCAGGACCAGGTCCCTAAAGGAGTTGAGGCTGCCTTGGGAGCACCTGTGCCTGTGTGGCTATGTCATATGTCTGGTGGCTGTGTTGGGAATTGTGTGTGTGAGTGTGGGGCGGGCTGGTTGCAGGAGGAGAACACCATGTTCATCATAAATGAATACAACTGGACAGGCCTGTGAGATCCTGATGGAATGAACTCCCTCTCATTTACAGGTGAGAGAACCAAACTCTGGCAAGATGAAGTTCTACTCAAGAGAAATGAAAACATGGGCCCCCACAGAAACTTGCACCACAATGGTCACAGCGGTATTTTTCATAATGGCCAAAAAGTGGAAATAACCCAAATGTAATCAACTGGTGAATACATAAATAAAATGTAGTCTATCCATACAATGGGATATTATTTGGCCGTGAAAAGTAATGAAGTACTGATTCATGTTACAACACGGATGGATATTGAAGACTCTATGTTAAGTGAAAGAAGACAATCACAATAAACCATGCATTCTTTTAGTCCCTTTTTATGAAACATCCAGAATCAGCAAATACACAGAAAAAGAAAAGAGATTAAGAGTTGCTTAGGGCTGGGGGCAGGGAGTATTTGGGGGAAAAGAGAGACTGCTAATGAGAATGGGGTTGGGGGTGGGTAGATGGTTCATATGTTCTAAAATGTCTTATGGTGATGGTTGCACAACCCTGGAGACCTACTAAAAACCATTGACTTGCGGGGCGCCTGGGTGGCTCAGTTGGTTAAGTGTCTTGACTCTTGATGTTGGCTCAGGTCATGATCTCAGGGTTGTGGGATCGAGCCCCGTGCTGAGTGTGGAGTCTGCTTAGGGTTCTCTCTCCCTCTCCCTCTGCCCCTCCACCCACCTCGCGCTGGCTCAGGCTCTCTGGAAAAACAAAACAAAACAAAACAAAAAACCATTGGCTTGTACACTTTAAATAGATGAATTGCATGGTATGTAAATTATATCTTGATAAAGCCGTTATTTTTAAAAAGTGACGTGACTTACTTAGGGTCTCCCAGCAGGTGGGAGGTGGCACTGGTACTAGCTTGTGGTCCTTTGACCCCAAGCTCAGTGCTCCTTCCACAGGCCCTACAAGGCCTCAGAAATCTTGCTGTGGAGACTTGAAGCCCAGATCCTACATGTGTGTGGGTATCCACATAACATCTTGGCTTTTCTGTAGGGCCGTCATGTTTCTGTGTGTGACGGTGTGTCTTGTTATGTGTGTGCACATGAAGATTTGTGGTCTCATAGCTCTGTGTGTCTCTGCAAGTCCGACTCTGCACATCTGTCTCTGGGCCTGTGGATCTCTCAATGGTGACTATTGTCTGTGCCCATGAACTTCTGCTCACTGGCTGGCTCCCTGTGTGGTTGCATTTGTAGGCATATCTGGTTGTGCCCAGGTCTCTGGATGTCAGTGTGTCTGTCTGGATCTGCGAGGCCATGGGACCTCATGGGAGTCTGTGTTCATGTGTTCTCACGTGACAGTGTGTCTGTCGGTGTAATGTATCTGAGTGGGAACCCATGGATTTCTTAATGTGTCAGCTTATGAGTCTGGGTTCATATGCCTTCACCTCTGGGTCCCTGCCTGGGATAGGTGTTGGTGCATCTCTACACATGTCTGTCTATATGTTAGTATTCTGGTGTCCACACAGGTGCATCTGTGGGAGCTTGCATCTCTGTGGCAGGGGCCTGTGGGCCTGTCCATCTGAGTCCGTGTGTCTGAGCCCCTCCTGCAAGCACCAGCCGCCCCCCCCGCCCCTGCCACCAAGACGCCTGCCTCCCCACCCCCGCCTCTGACAGCCGTGGAGAGAGCTACACAGTAAATTCATGGCCGCCCGGCTGGGAAACAGGCGGCTGCAATGGAAAGGAAGCATGGATTTGCATATTGAATTAAAATTAAGAGCTAATTATGCAAATAAATTATGACATTTGGCAGGAGAATTTGCTTCAAGATCATTTATTACGTTCTTTTTATAACAGTGTGAGCATTTAACGGTCAAAGACAATATTTTAAGGGAAAATTAACGCAAGATTATTAACCTAAAAACAATTCCACATTAATGAGATGGTGAGCTGGTCCCCCCCCACACACCTGGGCAGGTCTACGCCTAGACTGGGAAGGCCTTTTTCTCCTCCTCGCCTTCCTTCTGTCAGTGTGCAGAGGCGCAAGTGGGAGGGGGCCAGGAAAGGTAGAGGGGGCCTAGGTTTGCGTCTTCTCGATGGGGAGGTCCTGCTGACATGAAGCTCCCACCTAAGATCAGAGTCCTGGGCTGAGGTTAGGAGGCCACACAGAGGATGAGCTAAGCCCCACTCGCAAACATGCCTAGTCCAATGAAAAGACATGATCCTGGCCTTGGGAAGCCCTCATCTGAAGGAAGAAGACAGAGCCCCACCCTGGAAATGGCTCTGTAGATACCATTTGGGATGGGACCTGGACCGTAGAGTTTAAACAGTGTGGTTGTGCCCACTGCCACCACTACCATTCCCTCCTTCTCCCGGGCTGCAGAATTCTGGATTCCCTGGCGCGCTCCAGAGCTCTGAGCTCTAGCTACATCCGTCTGGGTCCCATCGTCTCCATTTTCCCTACAACCTTAATCTGTCAGCCTAGCTCTCCTTTTTGGGAAGTGGCAAGGGAAGAGGGGCTCTAATCTGAGTTTCCCTGGGATCCCCTAACACATTTTGTATCAAGTGGGGAGTCAGCCCCCAAAGAGTTGGTGGGTGATGTCCTGTTTGGGCCCCAATTTTCTCTTTCCCTGTGTGTGTGTGTGTGTGTGTGTGTGTGTGTGTGTGTGTGTGTGCGCGCGCGCGCATGCGCTTGGGTGTGACATCTACACTACCTGATCCCTGGGCTAGGTCCACGGGCGCAGACTCTTAGGACAGATCTTTGTCTGTAGTGTGGGCCCATGGAAGGGAACCCAGGGTCTTCCCATGGGCTACTCTGCAAGGTGAACGCCTTGGGTTTCCAGAAGGCCCCTGCTCTGATGCAAACATGCTCCCTGGGAGGCGAGATGCTGTTCCCTGTCATTGCTTGAGGCCAGTATTTGGGTCTTCCTAGAGTGGCCAGAGGGAGGGACAGCCATTCCTCACGCCAGGTTATACCAGCAGGCCCAGCCATTTCATTTGGGTTATGTAAAACGTCCTGTGAGACAGGGCCAGGTACCACGGGGGCAGAGCAGGGTGGCAGGAAACACTGTGGCTTTGGACTTAGGAGACCTGAGGTCCTCTCCTCTGCCGTTTACGGGCAAGTGCCCTCTCCCGCCCGCACGCTGCGCGTCCACCCCTCTCCACTGTGTTGTGTACGTGGGGGGCTGGTCTGCGGTCGGCCTCAGCTGGCTCCTGGGGTTTGACCAAAGGGGGTCGCCAGCAAGAGATGAGAGGGAGTGGAGTCCTGGGTTCCTTTTCTTCCTAGCCGCTGCTGCCAGGGGCTGCCTCCCCAGCTCTCCCTCCTTGTTCTGGTCACTTTTCTGCATCCATCTTTGCCCCTTTGACACCTGGGTTGGTCGTGGCTTCCCGCTTTTATGGCCCTGGGATACTCCACCATTACCTGTATGTTTTCTAATCCTTGCCCATACCTTTGTAAATGGTTGTCTTATTAAACTCTCCTCAGATGACCCAACGGAGTATGTCTTATGTTTCCTCCCGGAGCCCCTCAATCTCCTCATCTGTAAAACAGGGATGGTACGATACAGCTGACAAATTACTAGTACACACCTAGTGGGTTCATGTGTATCAAGGGGCTTTGTAATTTATAGATCCCAAATCCCAACGCTTGTTTCCAGGGAGAAACTAGACCAGAAATTGGGCTGATGTCAAAACCATCTCTGCTATGAAGATTTTGTGTGACCTTAGATAACTCACCTCACCTCTCCTGGCCTGGTTTCTCACTGATAACATGCCAGGGCTGAACTCCTAACTTTAAGGGTCAGTTGTAGAAAGTAGTGATTGATGTTCATTTTGCTGTTGAGAAAAGAGAGGTCAGGTGACATGCCCAAGGTCACACGGCAGGTTCATGACCAGCTGCCTGAGAATCTATCTGGGGCCTAGGAGCCTGGGTGGGGCCCGCTGGTGGACCTTGGAGGCTCCGGTGGAGCAGACAGGCCTGGCCAGAGGAGCCCAGAGCTGGGGGTCTGTCCCCACGTCCGACTGGCTTACTCGGCCTCCCCGGGGAGGGTGGACCATCCCTTGGAGAGAGAGGGTAGGATTATTAATAACAATGCTAATAAGAGAGAGAAAACAAAGCCAGCAGGGCCTGAGCATTTTTTACATAAAGAAATTTCCCTCATCTCGTGGTTAATTTAAAAGGTTTATTTCTTGAAATGAATCCTCTTCATCAAACCCCCGATCCTTGAAGATCGGAGGCGACTACGAGTGCCGGTAATGAATTGATTTGTAACGTGAGCGACACGGCGCCCTCCCGCCTGTGCCCACTGCGGGCCCTTAATCTGTGGTGTTTAAGGGGAAATGAGCTTCTCCATCTTTCAGCCTAAAACCCAGCACCTGGCATCGGAGCCAGCCGGCAAAGCCCAGGCACAGTAGATGCCGCGCCCAGAAGGGTCTGGCTAGCAGGCCACCTGCTCCGGTCTCCTAGCACCTCTCTCCCTTCCTTTTAGGGAAGAGTTAGGAGAGCCCCTCAAACCAATACAATCCAAGCCACACACAGCGCCAGTCATCTGAGCAGATGGATCGCCACACCCACAGGCATAGTGTTTGTTCCTCCAGGTATAAGATGCAGAGATAGAGTTACGCAAATGCCCTGTACTTAATCAATACAAGCATCGATAGAACTGCTGCCAGGCTCAGCCGTCCAGGCACACAGCACACACACCCTGGACATGAGACCCATGTTTCTATGGGCGGGACAATTAATTTGGGAATATTTGGCAATGTGGGGTAGTGGCATGGCGTGGTAGAAATCGGATGAGCTTTGAGCCACAGAGCTGGATTTGAATCTAAGTCCCATTATTTCCAATCTGCTAGACCTTTCTCAGTCTCCATTCCCTCACCCATGGGACTGGAGCATCATATCCCTCGTGGGAATCTTGTGAGGACTACATTAGGTAATACACGTAAAGTTCCTTTTATTTTTTTTAAAGATTTATTTGTTTATTTGAGAGAGAGTGGGGGGGGAGGGGCAGAGGGAGAGGAAGACAGAGAATCTCAAGCAGACTCCACACTAAGCATGGAGTCCAACATGGGGCTCGAGCTCACGACCCTGGGATCATGACCTGAGCCGAAGGCAGACGCCCAACGACTGAGCCACCCAGGTGCCCCAAGTGTCGGACTCTTAACCAACTGCACCACCCAGGTACCCCTAAAATTCATTTTAAATTGTTAGCTTCAAGGGTGTGCCCGGCTGGCTCAGTCAGAAGACCATGTGACTCTTGATCTCGGGGTCATGAGTTTGACCCCCTTGTTGGGTGCAGAGATTACTTAAATAAATTTAAAAAAAACTTAAATTTTTTTTTAAATGGTTAGCTTCATGAAGGCAAGAACATTTGCGAGTGAGGTAAGGCATGCTGAGACTTAATAGAACTCTGGCATAGGGTAGGTGCTTAATAAATGCTAGCTAGTAGCATTCTCGCCATCCACTACCATATCCTCAACACCTACTATAGTGCTTGACACACATTTTAAAGTCAACTTAGGCTGAATGATGCCTAGCACATTGCTGATATGAATGGAACGTAATTATGAGGAGAGAGGTGGAGAAACAATGGTCCCTTAGTGTTTGCAGTGTGCCAAACTTTCCGCTTTCTCTTTAGAGAAACAATAAGGTTATTTCACTGAATCCTTTCAACAAGCCTCTGAGATTGTTCTAATATATTCCCATTTGCAAATGAAGAAGCTGGGCCCAGAGAGGTTAAGTGGCTTGCCCAAGATCACATAGCTGATAAGTAGAGGAGAAAGGATTTGAACCCAGGTAGTCAGACTCCAGAGCCTGCTTGGGTTGTGGGTAATATTGAAAAAAATGTAGGAACAGCCTCGCTCTTCACGGGGACCCGTGTGTCCATGGGGCAGAGCCAGTTACACCTTGAGACTGTCTACTTGAACATCACCTTGAAGGTCCCACTAATCCCCTCCAAGTCACAGGCCAGAGGCTTGGAGACGCCTCCAGTCTGTGCCAGACAAGTGAGGGGTGCTAGCTCTGGGTGGCTCTCAGACCTGTCACCTACCCAGGGGCTGGCAAAGCCTCCAAACCTCCAGCTCTTCTGTGCCCCAGCTTCACCACCTCCTCCACCTCTAACTGGTCCCCGATGCCAATCTGGGCTGCTCTTTTTTGAAATATCTTTATATTGGGTGAACCCATACCCAAAAGGCCCCTGGGCACGTGCACTTGGCCAAATCCTGCCTCCTCCCTTCCCCCTTCCTGCTTTGGCCACCGCCGTGTTTGCCAACCCCACTTGAAGGCCAGGAGGACCACAGCCCTTCTCCCTGTCCTCAGGGCCCCCTTCTTGCCCAGGGAGTGAGACAGCTGAGACAGTGGCTGGGTCACAGGCTAGATTCAGGACAGAGGAGCCACAAATCTTCCCCTATTTTTTTTTTTTTAAATCTGGGTCCAACTCGCCTGGCCTTCTGAAGGGCTTCTCTCCTCCTCCCCAATCCACGATCCCCTCCCAATCTCAGTCCTAAGGACAGTGAGGGCTCTCGGCCCTTCCCGAATGGCCCTCCAGGCGGCGTCACTTCAACCGAAGTGTCCCAAGGCAGCCCCCGGGAAATGAGACACCTCCTGCCCAACCCAGGAAGACGGTGGAGGCACTTACGCCCACGCTGTTCTACCCTCCCACGTCTCTCCTCACTCAGCCCTGCGGTGCCCAGTGCGCACAGGGTGCGAGCGAGGGGTGCGTGCTCCCCTCCTGCGACTTCCTAGAAGAAAATCATTTTTTGTAACTGTTGGAATCCTGATTGAGCTGTCAAAAGTACATGAAACCAGCCACATGAATGGTAAACTATCCATCAGTCACGGGCCTCTTTGTTCTGAGACAGTATAAACATCACACATTTTTCTTCAAAATAGAAAATAGTACTTCACCCTATCACATCAGGTAGTTCGGCGCCCACCCCCAAAATACACTTATTAGTCACACCCGTCTGTCCCCTTCTTGCTTCCCAAATCTTTTGTTCACCAATCCCCCTTCCCTTGAAGCATTAGCTCCGTCCTGCCTTTCAGCTTTCTGTCTGTCTAAAACCCCGTCGTCCCCCCCCGCCCCAAAGTCAACAAGTGTTAAGGAGAAGCATGAAGAAAACCACTCTTGAAGAGACACACTCGTTTGGACCCAGTGTACAGATTCTTGTCCCTGGACGGGCGCCGACACAGTGGAGGTATGGTCGGTCTTGATTTGCCTTCAGAGAGTATAATGAGGCCCCTCGGGGCCCGCCTAATGCCTGCCCACTGGACTGGGGTGACGGGAAGTAGAAAGAGGGTGCATCCACCCCTTTAGGTAAGACCTGTCCCCCCGTGCACACCTTGTCAGGGCTCTGTCCCTTACAGGCACTCTAGACTGAAGGGAACACATGACAGGAATTTGGCTATTTTTTGAGCTGAAAGAGACCACAGCTCCCTCTCTTACCTCCCCTCCAGGCCCCCACAGCTTGGTTTCCAGAAAACTCGACCCAGGGCAATGACCCGAGGGGCCAATAACAGATAATTAGGCATAGATGGATGGATGGACAGCAAAAAAGGGAGACAAATGATAGGTAGATACATGCACGCAAACACAGGCTGACATATATATCCCCACACTGATCACAGAGACACGTTCAATACAGCATGGGAGGTCAGAGTGAGAGCCCTGGCGACATCCACCTACTCCTACCTGCTCCGCTCATCTCTAGCTGTGTGACCTTGGATGAGCTAGTGGCCCTCACTTGGCATTCCTCAACAGAAAATAAGAGTAATAGTAGGCTCCAACATGCGGAGCACTGAGAACTCAGTGACAGTACTGCTCAGCACAGTGCCCGGCGGAGAGCACCTGCGCAGTAACTGAGCACTCTTCCCCTTGCCATTACAGCGGACATACTTTGCACACACTTGTCACCCCTTGTGGAACTCAGAACCTCTTCGAACCTCGGATGACACACACACAGAGGCAAACAAGTGCGGGCTGACACGCCGACCTGGCACCGAGTGCCGGGGAGCAGCACCTACAGGACCCAGGCCGTGCAAAGCTGAGCCCGGCCACTGGCTAGCTGTGTGAGCCCCAGCAAGTTACTCAGGCTTGGTTTTCCCGCGGGGAAGATGAGAATCATCATCATCATCATCAGTTCCTCCTTTCTAGGATTGCTGGGAAGGTTAAATGAGTTAATATTTATAAAGCACCTAAAACATGGTGTGACACATAGTGTGACACAGACACTGTACGTCTGAGAAACACAATAAATCTCACAACCTTGTGAGCCAATACCTGTCTGGCTCCTAGAGTTTACAAAGTGCTTTCACGTGCATAATCTTATTAGCTCCTCCAATAAACTCGCAGTCAGGATTTTACCGTCCTTGTTTACAGAGGAGGAACCCGAGCCTAAGAGAGATCGTGGTTTGTCTAAAGCCTGGCAGCCAGCGAGCGGGTTGGTGTTGGGGAATCTAAATCTCTTCGCTTTTAAGTTCCATGCTCTTTGTACTAAGCAACATACACCGTGAGTATGTGTGTAAGTATGTTTACCAGGGAGGCTTTCTCTGCCTTTTTTCGGGCTTCTCAACCCTCTTCACCCCTCTCAGCTCCCCCCGTAAGAGTCCCACCCCTAGGGAATGATCCTGGACCTACAACATCAGCATCATCTGGGAGCTTGTTGGAAATGCAAATTCTCAGGCCCCCTTCAACAACTGAATCAGGTACCAGGGGCAGCGGTGGGGAGGGGAGCCTGGGGGGAAACTTCTGGAAAAAAAGACGCTCGACCTGGGCCTTAAATGATGGCTGGAGGAGACAACTCCGAAGAGGTCTGGATGAACACTCTCTGGTGAGAGAAGGGGTGGATCGTGGCCTGTTAGAGTGAGGGTTTCCGGTTGAGGGCGTGCTGGGGGCTGAGGCTGAAGCCGTTGGGTGTGTATCTTCTGGTCTCTCCTGGACACTGTACCCAGTTATGGGATCTGTCCTTAAATATCTGGAGAGAGGCTTTGTGGGAATTTGCCCTCTCTAGACAAGCCCCAGTGGCCCCTCTCCTGCAGACTCGGAGCATTGCTGGGGGGAAGGATCACCTCCGCTCACCTGACTCCCTACATTTGCCCCCAGTGTGGCGGCCCCAGACCTGAATGACTGCGGGGCTCCCGGCCTCGCTCCCATCGGGCTAGGAATCGTAAAGTGAGGGAATGTTTTACAAGGGAGATGGGGGCGGCTGTGGCCTCCTCCCCATTTCTCTTCTGAGACCTGAGACGGGAACGGCAGAGGCACCAGGGCAGTGTGTGTGGGGGGGTGGCTGGCAGCGCGGCACCCTCTCCACTCCCCCAGTGTGTGCACTCGAGGCTGAGTATTTGGGCTGGGAAGAGTCCAGGGTGAGCTGGCCAGGGGCTCCAAGGCTGGAGAAGAGCAAGCCAATCCCGGCCCCTCTCCCAGCCCCCTGTGTCCTGCCCCGGGCTGCCACTAGGAGGCTAATGAAAAGGGAAGAGGCAGGCCGGGGCTCGGGCCAGCAGGCGACAGCAAGGGGACAATGTGAGGCAGGAGGGGGGCGGCCCTCAGGCAGGGACAGACAAAGTCCCCATATGGGAAGCAGACGGAGCCGCCCCGCCCCCCTGGGTCCTGGGGCCTCGGCGGCGGCAGGCAGCCTCTCAGCTAAATGTCGGAGCCTGGATAGTTTGTGCCTGGGAAGATGAGCCCACAGGGCTGCAGCAGGAAAAGGAGCAGAAGGAGGGGCATTCTCAGTTCAGCGAGTGCCCCACGGAGGACTCCGCAGGAGGACGGAGAGCCAGGAGCACACAGCACTCCCGCGTACATACGCACAGTAACCAGGGTCTTGTTTTCCTAAGGATTTGTAAAGTAGACCATAATACGTGCCCACAGAAGAGTGAACAACACAGAAGTATGCAGAGTAAAAGTGAAACTCCCCGAGAGCCTGCAGCCCCACCGACTTCCTTTATCAGAAGCAATTATTTGGAATCCTTGTCTTCAAGCAAAGCCCACTTTCCAGTGTAAATCCGGGTGAGTGTGTTACCAGTCACATTCTCATCAGGCCAGGCTTTCCTTGGAGCAGATCCCCACAGAGGGCCGGCGTGGGGGGGACCCCAGGATGTAAATCATCTGGAATTTTCCATTTCTACCCAACTTTACCATCTCTCAAGAATTCTAAAAATCTTCTGTCTTTATCTATTAACACCAAGCTCCCTTTTGAGCTTTATGTTTCTCCCTGCCTTTAAAATTTAGTTCAGCTTGTTTTTTTTTTTTTTTTTTGGTCTTTGCTCATTAATTATTTTTGCTAGTAACCGAAAGGTAGGAATGAAATTTTTAGAATTTCACCGTCAGTTGAGGGCTGAAGCCTTTGGAGCGTCAGACTCCAGCCAGGCTATCCCCTCATATTCCAGATGTGAAAATCTGAAAATTGAAGAGAGATTCTGCCCCTCTCCAGGACAGCCCCAAGGGGCACCCTCTCTGGGACTCAGGAGGAGGGAACTAGTGAGTAATATGTCCTTACCGTGTATCGGACCTTCTCTTTGTTATGCCAATCAGGACTCATTGGGTTGCTAGTGATAGGAACCCAACTGGAACCAATTTAGGCAAAGAGAGGAATCTATTGGAAGTGATGTGAACACCTCAGGTAATAAAAGCAAGGTTCAGATAATCAAAGAGCAGGAAGGGCAGAGTTGGTACAGAGCTTCAGGAGCCTACGGAACAGGACATGGATGGACACCTGGATGCTCTTATCTTTGGGCTTTTACCTGCAGCTCCCACCCTGAAGGAAGGATCAACTCTCCTCCCAGTTCCAGTGTGAAGGATCCCAGGGAAGGACCTGACTGGTCCCCACAGGTCAAGTGTACAGTCTAGGACCAGGTGATAGCATAGGGTCAGGAGACCCTCTTTGAGGCTACATGGTGGTTTCCAGAAGAAGAGACCACCAGTGGGGCGCCTGGGTGGCTGAGTCGGTAAAGCAACTGACTCTTAATTTCAGCTCAAGTCATGATCTCCGGGTTGTGAGATCGAGCCCCGTGTCAGGCTCTGTGCTGGGCGTGGAGCCTGCTTAAGATTCTCTCTCTCCCTCTCCCTCTGCCGCTCTCTCTCTCTCTACCTCACTTAAAAAAAGAGCAAGAGAGAGAGACCACCATGCCCACTGGAGCTTGTCCAACAGTACCGGTCTGTGAGGTCAGAATTGTTATCATCCCATTTTAAAGGTGAATCAGTTGAGACTCAGGACACAGACTGGTTAGCCTAGAACCCAGATAGCAAGCCAGGTCTGTTTGACTCCAAAACCCATGCCTTGACAGGTATAATGCTGATTTCCTCAAGGAAAGGAAGAGCACGTCAGTGTGAAACATATTTCCGGTAGGGCCAGCTGCATGCCAGGCACTATGCCAAGCTGTGTGGGGTAGGCAGAGATGGACCAGACAGCGTTACGTCCAAATAAGGTCACATTCACAGGTAATGGGGGCTAGGACTTATTTGGACACATTTTTTTCTTGGGGCGACGGAGGGACATGATTCAACACATAACAGACATGGTCAGAGCTTTGGATAGATGGCTTTAGTAGAGGTGAATGGGACAAACTACATCCAAGACAGGTGGCAAGGAAGCAGGAAATAAGGGGATCTGATCTGGGTCAGTGGGATGGGGATGAAGATGGTCTAAGACCCGACATTCCTAGGACGGGGAGGGATGAGGCAGTGGGGAGAAGGGGCTTTGCAAGCGGAAGGATGACAGCATAAGTGGGGGAGTCCAGCAGACTCCAAACTCTTGGAGGGCAGGGACTGTGCCCCCATTTGGTATCCTCAATGCCTGGCCCAGCGTCTGGACATCCTAAGTGCTTGAGGAATGTTTGCCAAAGAAATGGGTGCGTTCGGTTTTGCCCATGGTGAATTTGACATACCATTTGAAACAGGGAGGGGAAAATTCAAGCTTGTCATTTGGTGGATAGAGTTTGGGGTTAGAAATCTCAATTGGGTGTTCATTTCCAGAGCGATTACAGGTCAAGTTGGAATTGATAGAGCCTAGGAAAAAGCAGCGAGGGGAGAGAAGAGGTTTGCGGGTTGAATCGTGGGGGCGCAGTTCCACGTAGGGGATGGGAGAAGGCAGAGCTGGTAGGAGGCCAGCAGAGGGACTTCAGAGATGGAGGCGGGGCAGGAGGAAGGTGCAATGTCACGGAAATCAAGAGAGGAGACTGTTTCAAGGAGGAGGGGTGGGACTGCTGCCAAATGCGCAGAGGTCGCAGAGACGAAATACCGAGAGGAGCCTGTGGATTTGCTAATTAGGAGACTAACAGCAGTGTCCCCACCTGGTTCGGGCAGGAGGAGGCGAGGGGAGCCTACTCCGGGCAAAGAACCTCAGAGGGGAGGGAGTCGGTGTACTTGTGCATGTGTGTATGTGGGCATACCCTCTTGCACTCTTCACAGCTGGGTGGACCTGGTTGGGCTCCGAGAGACAGAATAAAAACAAAACAAAATGAAACGCGGGTGCCCGACTGGCTCCTTCGGTGAGCGTGCCACTCTTGATCTCAGGGTTGTGAGTTCGAGCCCCACGCTGGGTATCGAGATTACTGAAAAATAGTCTTTCAGCAAACAAACAAACAAAAGCAAAAACAAAAAGCTGGGGGAGACGTTCGCATGTCAGGGTTTGCAAGTGGGGAGATGGCTAGACATGGGGTAGAAGAGAAATGGCCCAGGAAAGGGGAGAGTAACCCTTCTTGCCAGATGAAACTTCTTTGAGGGTGGAGGGCAATGACGGCCAGGGTGGATGAGAAAGAAATGCCCAGCCCGGTCCTCAGATCAGAGGGGGCTTGGTGGCTGAGGTCTCTGTGGTGCCTGCCCCTCAGCGGGGGTCGGGTGGGGAACGAGGCTTTGTCCGCTGACGATTAGTCCACGTGGAGTCCCACCACTGTCAGTCTCATTTATCATTGTATCCCCAAGGCCTGAATTTGTTTCTGGCACGTAGATGGCGCTCAGTAAATACTTGTGATTGGAAATAACAGTGACAACACCACCACGTACTAAGATCAGTTAAGCACCTACTATGTACCAGCCACTCTACGTTTATTATCTCACTTGAAACTCACAACAGCTCTTGGGTAGGTACATTATTATCCCCACTTACCAGATGAAGAAATAGGAGTTCTGAATGATTTGGTAAGTTTTCCAAGGCCGCTCGGCTAGGAAATAGTAGAAGCAGGATTGGAACCCAGATCTGTATGACCCTGGGACTCTCACTCTTGACCATGATGATTATTATGCTGCAGGAATGTATGAGTCTGGGGTCGAGGTAACACGTGTCTGCGTTCTGTGCTACTCTGCATGTATTTGTGGGTGTCCACAGGTGCATGCATTTGTAGGTCCTTGTGTGTGTGTGTGTCTGTGTGTCCCTGTGTGAAGGGTGTATCTGTATTCAATTGTGTGTTCTCGTGGTTTTGTGAGCACAGATACTATTCTACATCCCATCCCCTGGTTTAAGCTTCCAGTTCATTTCTGCTTGGGGTAGTGATGGTTGAATCTAGCTCTGGTGTGTTCAGAGCTCAGTCCTGGGCCCATCTCCCCCTTCAGAGGGCCCATGAGGGGGTCTCTGCCCCCCACGGTTCTGCCCATAATTCTCCTTCCTTGTTTAAAGGGGCCAACGAGTTTAATGATTAGTTACCGCCTTGTCGATATTCTCACCCAGGGAGAGGATGAATGTCGAGGCGCTGCCCCCGCCCCTGACACACATTCTGTGGCAGATTAAGAATGAGGAAAGGGACCCTTCGGCAAGGAGATTTGGGGGAGGGCAGCTCCAGGGAAGCTCTGCAGGGATCTTGGAAGGACCTCTCCTTGTGATTTTCTAATTGCTTCCACAAAGGCGGTGGCCTGCAAGCAGAATGATCCCCCTCCAACCACTCCTGCCCCCAGTCCTCTCCTCTCCAGCTCCTCCAAGTTCTGGGAGGCAGTGAGAAGAGTGCCTCTGGTGAGGGGAGGCCCTTCTTGAGGTGGGAGCACATGCCTGTCCAAGTTCTCACGGTCACTGCTGGAAAGTAGGTATGGCGTAGGTATATTCCTGTGTCTTTGTCAGTTTCCATTTCCATGTGCTTTGGTGACCGGCCATCCATGTAGTCAGATGTGTAACACAGCGCATAAACATACGGGATCCTTGTGTCCCTCCGTGTTCACATGTGGCTGCATATGCCCACGACCGTGTGTGAACCCACACACGTAACCATGGGCAGTACATCTGTGTTGTGTGTGTATGGGTGTGCATATACAGATGTGTGGATGTGGATGGGAGTGTCTGAGTCCTGCGATGTGTACCTCTGTGTCTTCAGCTGTCAAGGGAGGCCCTCTTCGCATCCTGTTCTGGGTCCCGAATCCCAATTCCACTTAGATGAGAAGCTACCCCATATCCATTTAGTGGCTGGCCTTATAACATTAAATGTCTCTGGGGGCAAATTCCAAAGCACCCCCACACTTCATAGCTTCTGCTCCCTAACCACCATAACCGTGAACCCCACAACTTTGCCTTTCAGCTTCTGTCCCTCAACCTAACTTCACAGGATCTAGCCCTGGAAGAAAGGGGAAGAAAGGGGGAACTCGGAGGCCAGTTCCCCTATCACGATTCAGAACCTGGGGGGGGGAGCTTGGGGAGGGGGCCTGGGGCAGCTGAGGGGATGGACAGGCAGGAGGAGGCAGGGAGGGGCTGAGCCTGGCAGAAAAGAAATGCTGGGACCCATGTCCATCCTCCCGCAATCCCCCTGCCCCGCCACACACACACACACACACACACACACTCACACACACTCACCCTGTTGGAAGGTGACATTTGCTATTAACCTTATATTGGGCCATTTTGTAAATCAATGTCACTTACATTTAATAACAAGTGTAATCAAAGGAATTATGCAAATTTAATTTGATGCTTCTTGAATTATGCAAATCCTCGGTGCACATAATGTTCTCTGACATGTGCCCGTTGGAGAGAGGGAGAGAGAGAGAGCAAGGGAGAAAGTGGGGAGGGGCTAGGGAAGGGAGGAGGATGGGGATGGGCTGAGACTTGGGACTGGGGGAGAGGAAGGCAGGGTGGCAGGGGACAGCAGAGCAGCTCTGGCCCAGGTGCTCTCCATCATGGGTGGAAAGGGGTGGACAGGTCTAGAACCTCCACCTTCTCCCAGATCCCCCCTCCGGCCCTAGTATTCCCTCTCCCCTGCCCACACTCAGTGTGGTCTGGCTGACCATTTGTCCTCAGTGTCTCCTTCTGTGAAATGGGAGTGGCCAAAAAGTGCTGACCACTCACGGGACCAAGGCTCCTGATACAGGTTGATCTTCTCAGAGGTCAGTTTCTCAGCCCCCAACCCCCATGGCAAGGTGACCTGCTGTGGCACTAGGCAATATGATTGCCTTTTTTTGTTCTTAATGGTCTTGAGGTCCTGGCAGAAGGAATTGCACCATCCACCAGGTGACAATAAAAACCTGCTGACCCACTCCCAGGCACACATCATGACAACCTTAACATGGTGACAATACACTTATGTTGACACTGCATTTATATCCAAGATAACACAGCCACACACACACTGTGAAAACAGTATGTATAAACATACAAGGCAATCAAACTTGGACCCCGTGACTCCCAGAGATCCACATAAAGGCGACACAGATACAGACACTCAGGGGCACCCTTTAATACATGAACATTTAAAATATCATCCGGACATACCTGGGCCCCAGGACATTCATTCCTAGTGGTATACCTACCCCAACCCCTGCTGATGCTCATGGTCAAACACACACTAATCCTGACATGTGAACACACATGGTACATTCCCTGATCATGGCACACCTTCACTGACTCTTAAAGCAAACTAAGTGGTCCAGGAAGCTCCTAGCTGGGACAGTGCCCCTCTTTACTGTCGGGCTCTGTGTGATGTTTATTTGGCCCTGCCTTCAACATTGTCTGGAGTAGGGCAAAGATCGTGATGCTGAACAGAAGTGATTCTGCAGTGAGACGGGCCAAAGTGAGGGGGAAAGACGACCCAGGCCATGAAACCCTGGATGCTGGTTCAAGCCACGAAGGGACATCTCAGGAGGTTCCATCAAGGTCCTAGGTGCGGGCCAGCTCCCCCCAGACCCGCACCAATTTCACAGCCCCCGCTCACTGCTAAGGTCATCACAGACTGGCCCAGGGCCAGTGTAAGTGGGGCAGCACAATGGTGGGTCCCTCTCCCCTCAGGAAAGGGAGAAGAGAAGGGGTCTGTCCCTTCCCTGAGATGTCAACACGCATCCTCAAGGGCCCTCATGAAGAGTACAGGCCACAAACCCTATAGGCAGTAGCCACTGCCATCAGCATTCATGTTACTTTCCTTTCCCATGTAAGTTCTGTCTCGGGCTCACAGATGATGTCTTCATTCTCTCTACTCCTTTTCCAGCCCTACCCTCATGCTTAGAGTCTAGAGGCCTATTCCTACCAAGGCATCCTCCCTATGTTAACTGAATAGAGTGACAGGGGTTTGGTGGGGCTGGGAGGATCAGGGGTCAGGACATATCTAACAATAAGGGTGTGGCAGTGGCTGTATACTTGTGTATAAGTGTTTCTATGTATCTGTTATGTGTCATTATGTCTTCGAGTGTTTTTCTTTGTCATTCATGTGTCATTAGGTTATTTGCATGTCCGTGAGTTAGAGTATGGTCGTGTTTACTGTTGATCATTTCTGTATCAACACACCAGAGTATTTTGTTTCAACACTGTCTTCATGTGTGTCATATTCCATGAATGTGTCTCACCCTCTTCTGTGAGTCAGGATGTTTGAGTTGTCACAAAATGTGTGTCCCTATGTTCTATTCCATACAACATGTGAATAAATGAATACTTGATATGTTGGAATTTTTACAAGGTTGAGTTGCCAAAATATAGGTGTCATCACACTGCATTAGGGTGGTATCGGTGTGTCTGCGTTGAGATAATGTGTGCCTTAATCAATCTCACTGTGTTTGAATGGCCCCGGTGTGTGTTTCCATGGTTGAGTTGTCATCGTGTGTTCTTGTGAGCAAGCATGTTTCAGTGGGCAGATTGTGAGTCATTATGTTTAAATTGTCACCACAAGTATATCATTGTATTTGCATTGTTGCAACGTAAGGCTCTATTTGTTGCCAGGCTTGAGTTATCAGGGAGGATCGTTGTATCCCCTGCCTCCTTGTACATAATTGGTTTTGAGTTGATACAATAGGTATAATTGTGTCACCTTTCTTTTAATTGTCCCCAGATTGTGGGGACATCACCAGGTTTGAATGATCCCAGTGTGTCTCTGCGTATGACTAAAAGTTTGAATAGTCGCGGGTTATCTTTGTGTGACAATGTATTTGGCATTTTAACAACACGGTGTGTGTCTCTCTGTTTGAGTTGGCACAGTGTACTTGCCATGACGTTTGAGCATCATATTATCAAATGTTGACATTGTTACAGTGTGTGTGTGAATCATTGTGTTTCAATTGTCACAATGTATGATTATGTATCACCATGTATGTGTCATGCATCTGTATTTATGTTACAATGTTATAATATGTGTCTATGACTATCATGATTAAGTTGTCACAAAGTGTATTGCCATGCAGGAGGTGTTACAAAGCCTGTTTGTCACCATTGTTGAGTGCATTAACATGTTTGGGTTGTCAAAATGTATCTATGTGTTGCTGTGTTGAAGCATCACAGTGTTTTATCCTGTGGGTTTGCACACTTGTGTCTTTGTGTGTATCTGAGCATGTTCGAGGTACCACAATACCTGTGTGTTACCATGTTTGAGGTGTCTCTTAATATGTGTCTGACAACCTGCTTCACAGCATGGGTTCGAAAGTAAGAGGCTAAAAATGAGAGGGAAAGAAGGAGAGTTGGAGAAGGAAGGAGGCAGGGCCATAATCTAGACGGGGTGGGATGGGGGCTGGTGGGGGTAAGGGACAGAGTGAGCTCTAATTGGCCCGCAGTGAATTATTCACATGTATAATCCTCACAGAATTTCAGCGCGGGCAGTGCCAGTAAATGCTGTGCATGTTTAAAAGTCATTTCCATAAGTAAGTGCAATTTCTCTACTGTTTGCCCCTGTTTAATGAAGTGAAATCTTGTTTGCATTCCTCCCAATTTCCCAACGAAAGGCGCCCAACCGTTCGCACCAAAATTACACCGCCCAAATTAAAACTCGGGCTCCAAGGGAGGTGAGGGGACGGCAGCATTGGGCCCTTCTGGGAGGCCTATGGGGGGAGCAGGCAGGAGCTGGGCCTGGGTTTTTCAGCTCATTGCTTCCCTGTAGTTCTTGCAATTTCAAGTGCTCCCCCCACCATGTTCCCCACCCTTACTTGCCCCCATCATGTTCTTGCTCTCCTTTGCCTCCCCCTTCTTTAAAGGAATCCCTGGGGTACAGGGACTGGGCATGATGTTTGTTCATGTATATGTAAATGCACTCTTAAATGCATGTATATACATGGTCATCTGCGTGCTTGTGAAATTGTGATATACAATATACACTATGACAGTTGAAATACAATGATTCACACAAACACACAGTGTAACAATGAAACACAACATGTGTTTATGTACACATCCCTGCCTGTACATGTGTATGTGGATTTGTGTACATATCTAGCTTTATGTGTTTGGTGTATTGTGAGTATCTAGGATGGATGGTTACATAGATGATAGAGATAAAGAGAGAGAGGAGAGGAGATGGTGGGTATTGGTGTAGTTTCTCTGGTTGCCCAGTGTGGAGTACTCAGCTCTGTTGCCTAGGATCCACTGCTTTCTGAGAGGCCCATGGTCAACCCCTCACCCACCCCACAGCTGACAGCGTTGGAGCTGCAGGATCAGAGGGATCTCTCCTTCTACTCTTTCTACACGTGGCAGCGCCCTCTGGTCCTGTGGGGACCACTGAGAGGACTGACCTTCCAGCTCCAGATCCTGTATGGCGCTTGAACAGAGGTGCTCCTGAGCGGGCCGGCAGGGGGCCCCTCAAGGCTCCACCCCTTCCTAGTGCCCAATGGTTCCTGCACGAGGGTCACTTTATTTTTTTTAAGATTTTTAAATTTATTTATTTGAGAGAGAGAGAATGAGAGAGAGAGAGAGAGAGAGCACGAGATGGGGAGGGGCAGAGGGAGAAGCAGACCCCCCACTGAGCTGGGAGCCTGCCGCGGGACTCGATCCCGGGACTCCAGGATCATGACCTGGGCCGAAGGTGGTTGCTTAACCAACTGAGCCACCCAGGTGCCCTACGAGGGTCACTTTAGCTTGGAGCATAGAACACGTTTGTGGATTGTCCTTATCTGGATCAGCTAGAAGAGTGTCGGGAATGGGGTGAGGTGGTGTTGAGGAGAGGAAAAGTGGTCCCACCCACCAGGGCCTCCCAGTGACCCCTGGAATCCCCACTAAAGGCTCCTGAGGTCTTAGAATTCTGAGAGCCCAGGCTCTGGAGGCAAAAGAGTGGTGTTGTGTCCCTGTGTGAGGTTGTGTGTCTTTGGTCTCTGTGGATAGAACCACCCTCACCAGTTCAATCATCTGCTGCCACCTTCTTCTAGTTACCAGTCAGCCTGAATAGGACAGATAAATAAGTGACATGGCTATAGTGATACTGTCACCTGCATATTCACAGACATTAAGACCCCCACCTTCTCCTCAACACGTCACTGCAGGAAGTTGATGGACTGGCTGGAAGAGGTTCAGTTGTCCACTGAAGATCTAGTGGAGAGAATTACTCAGAGGTGAAATCCTAAGGAAAGGAATTCAGGATGGGTAAGAAAGGGATCAGTTGATCAAAGAGTCAGGGGCCCTTGGAGAGGTGTTCTTCTCTCACACCTCTCTGATGGCCAGGGGCAAGGTGTCTTCCTGGTCACAACCTCCCCACCTTCTCTTTTCCCCGTAAGCATTCTGCTATTGATGTAATCAGCCTCAAGCACAGATCTGACTTCTGCTTCCACAGTTTAGAAACCATGAGTGGCTCCCCACTGTCCAAAGAATAAAGTCCATAATCCTTCTGCTATCAGGCAAAACAAGCCCTTTCAAGAGGACATTCCCTTTCCCTTCAACTTGCTTTTCTAGCCTTGGCTCCCAATGATGCTCCCCCACCCCCTCAATACACCTCCTAAGCCCCATCCAAGCAAGTAGGGAAACTAAATATTTCCCCAACCTCCTCCATGTTTCCCCTCTTCCTCACTTTTGTCCACGCTCTTCCTTCTGCCTCACATGCCACCATTAGTCTCTCCCACACCCCAATTTCTGCCTGGAAGAGTCCTACAGATCATCAAACCCAGGTTTGATGCTACTTTCTCCAAGATTTTCATGCTGGTCCCCTCCATGACTACTACCAGTAGCACCTGGAGCACGGTTTCTCTGTCTCTGGGATATGAATTTTTTGGTCCCTTCTCTTTGCTTGCTGGGGACCAGTCTTTTGAGCACCAGGTTTTGAACATTCCTGAGTGAGGGTAGGGAGCCACTCATAAAGGCTTTGTGGATGAGCTGATGGTTGGCTGCAGAGCATGTGTGGAGAGTTAGGATGGGTTTGACTGCATGTGTCAGGGGGTAGAGCTCAAGTTTGGAGCTCCTCTCCCTATCCTAACCCAGCACAATTAAACCCCAGCTCCAGGTCTCCATGGCCCCCATCTTTATCTTGTTTTCCTTTCTGTGGCAGCAAGAACTGTCCACTCCATGCCCTTGGCAGGAGAGGTTAGGGGCTTTCTGCTAGCGGAGAGGTCCCCATCCCCCTGGGGGAGACTCTGCATGGAACTGACCCCATCCTGCCCCCAGGAAATTCTGTCAGTATTATCCAGGCTGCTACTTTCATTAGTAAGGTCCTTCCTCTTAATAGGGGAAGACTGCAGTTAATGTGATGACAGCCCCACTTCTTCTCTCCCGGGCCTGCCTTCCATATTAGCTACACCATTCCTCCCACCAGGGATTCCCCAGGCCTATCAGGAGACCCTCCACTATATCCCCTCAGCCTCCAAGCCCCTCTCACTGATTTCCTCCATTAGCCACTCCCGGTCCCTCTATTACCCGCCCCCACCCCCGCCATTTAACCCACTCTCGTTGAAGAGCCACCACCAAATCTCCATTAGCCCTTCTTGCCTCCTCTCTTCTTTTCTTCTCATTATCTCACAGAACCCCCTTCCCTCTGACCTCTTCCCCCATCCCCACAGACATCCCCTGGCCAGTCCTGAGGACCTCGCAGTCAAAATCCACAGGAAGAGGGCTCCAGCTCCATTTCTACGTACAACCTCAGGCCCCACCACCTTCCCAAGCGGGGCTGGACATCCTCCGCTAGGTGCCTGGGGCAGGGCTTGGGGGTCGGGATGGGTTCCAGACAGGAAAGAGGCGTGGACTTCAATCTGGAAGGTCTCTGTGGGCCCTCCCCCTCCCCTTAGCAAGTCTGGGAACTCGGCCCGAGCCCGGTCCTCGCTCCCCCGCCCTCGCCTCTCCGCGCTTTCATCAGAATTCAATTTCCGCCGGTAAGTGACTCCGCGGGCCCCTGATCCTTCCCTTGATGAATGAGCCGCCCGGCCCGGCCCCGTCCGTCACCGTCACCCTCGCCTCGGCCCGGGCCGCTGCCGCCCCCAGCCTCGGCCCCTCCACCGAAGCCGGCCCGACCCCCCACAGCTCCCACCCGGAGCCCCGCCGCCCGCGTCGCTTCGGGTTCCTCCCCCACTTCCAGCAGCCCGCCCCACCCCCATACCCGCGTGGCTTTCTCGGGCCAAGTCTCTGTCTCTCTCTGTGTGACTATCTCTCCCTGTCTCTGTTCTCGCTCGCTCTCTGTCGCTCTCTTTCTCTTCCCCTCCCTCCCTCCCTCCCTCCTTCCTCCTTCTCTCCCTCTCTCTCTCTCTCTCTCTAACACCTCTATTCATCTCTGGGAGCAACATCATTTATTTTGCACTTCCCAGATAATTTACTTTTTTTCCCTTCTACAGGAATTCTCCATTTCCCTATAAAATGAAAATTCATCTAGAATTACATCTTATGTCATCATTATGTTTATTAAGCGTGGATGATGTATATGAACAGGACGGGCTTGCTGCTGAGTGCTTAATGGTGCATAAGATTAAGCCGAGGCTCTCAGCTGCGCAGCGACTCCCCTCCGGTTCCCATGTTGTCGAGGCATGCTGGGAGTACAAGTTCCGAGCGCACGGCCAGGTGAACGCGCCGCCGCCGACGCCGCGCGCCCCCCTCCCGCTCCCCGGGCCCGCCGGGCCCACCCCGCCCGCCTGGGGGCGCCAGCGCGGCCCGCGCCTCCCACATAACCCCGCGCGCACCCCAGCTGAGGGCCGCCTGGCCCCCGGGTCGCCCTCGTCGCCCCCCGCCCGGGGCTCCGCGCCCCCGGGGACCCCGTCCTCCTCCTGGGTCTCCCCCCGCCGCCCCCACCCCCGCCTCCAGCCCCGGAAGCTGCGAGCGCCCCTCCCGCGCCTCCTCGCTGCCCGTCAAGCTGGGTTTCTGGCCCTGGTTCTCGCTCTGCGGCCCGCCTCCCTTTCCCTCGGTCGTATTTCTTGGGGTTCTTGTCTTTCTGTCTGTCACTCTGCGTCTCAGTCTGCCTCGAGTCCTCCTCTGTCTCCCCCTCTCTCTCTCTCTCTCTCTCCCCCTCCCCCCGCTCCCCGGCTTCGCCGTGTCTCTGCGTGTGTCCCTCTCTGACTCTCTGGCTCTCCCAGGCTGCGTCCGTCCGTCTGTCCGTCCGTGCGTCCATCCGCCTCGCGCGGTCTCCCTGGGTCCCCCTCTCCCCCCTCTCTCCCCTCTCCCCTCTCCCGGCGCTGGCGGCCACCGCACTGCAGCGCGGCACCAGCAGTCTATGACAAAAACATTATCCTTCTGCTGCTAAACAATCCAATAAACCTCTCCACAGGGAGAAAGTTAACCTCTTGTCTCTTCGGCTGATGCCTTCCCGCCCACGTGACTGCTGCCACAGTAAATTCAAATCATTAGTCTCCTCACCCCATCAAAAAACTTCTATTAGTAATGGAGACCTCGCCGGAGACCTTCCGCGGAGAGCGCTGCCTTCCCAATTCCCAGTGGAAAAATTCTGCGCGAAAAACTAATTCTACTTTTAATAATCTGTCATCAGGACCAGAGGCAGTCATAAATTATATGGGAGCGCGTGCGAGAGCGCGCCACAAGAGGGAAATCAGGGCGAAAAATCAAAGCCCAAGTTTGACAAACTTTCCTGAAGATAAATAATAACTTACAAACAGGATTAGTTGTAAAGTCACGCTCCGGCGCGCGGCCACGGCGGCAATCACGTCTGCCGAGGGCCGCCACCGCGAGGCACCTGTCACCGGCCGCCACCGCCTCCGAGCCTTCCTCCGCTTGCCCCCCTCCCGTCTCCTCTTCCTCACCGTCCAGCCTTCCTCTTCCCTTCCCGCCTCTTCCTCCGGCTCTTCTTCATCCTACCCCCGCTCATTTTTCTCCTCCTCCCCTCCTTCCTCCTCCTCTTCTTCCTCTTCCTAGCCTTGTCTCGCCTCCTCCCCGGGTCTGCGGTGGGGCCACGCATCCTGATTCCCACCCTCCCCCATCCCCCCACTGAGGGGCCCCAGCTGCCAGGACCAAGGTCAGAGGAGGGTGAGAGGATACGCGGGAGCACCGCCCGTCGGGGCTATGACCTCGAGGAGGGGCTCAGCATGTAAAGGGGAGTGCGGGTGCGGCCCAGGAGCCCTTTCTGCGGCCTCCGCTGCCGCGTGGCCCTGTCCTAAAATCTCCCCGTTCCCCCACCTCCACCCCAACGGAGGGAGACTGGCGCGGGCAGTGTGTGGGTGGGGGCGTAGGCCAGCCCCTAAGTTTATTTGTCTGTGTTAGCGTACGGTGGCGGCGGGTCGCTCCGCCAGCCCAGAGGCCGCCCCCACCCCCTCCAGCGCGACCCTCCCCCACCCCACCCCGCCCTCGCCCCGCACAATCTCGGCGCTGACAGCCGAGCGGGTGATAAATGCTGGCGACGCGGGGAAGGAATTGCGCAAAATAAAGAAGCATGTTCCAACAAGTCCTGTCAGGATTGTATTGATTTAATCATCTGCAGAAATACACATTCTGGATTACTGTAGCGTGCCGGGGCGGGGGGAAGGGGCGGGCCGGCCTGCGAGGGCCGTGAAGGGAGGGGCGGAGCTGTGGAGGGAGGGGCGGGCAGAGCCCGGTACGGCTCCGCCCCTCACCCCCAAGCCCCGCCCCTGGGCCTCTAGGCTGGGCCAGAAACTTCCGGGGGTTGGTGGGGGAGGTGGTTCTTACCAAAGAGGCTCAGCAGCGGGGTCGTTTTGCACCACTGGGCACCTACTCCTGCACCAGTCTCGCAAGGTGGGCCCGCTGCCCTTCGACCCTCGGAAAGGCTGCATCGGGCGGTCAAGGACTCTCCGGAGCCAGACGCGCCTCGGGACGGGAGTGGGGGTGGGGAAGGAGGGCGAGGAGAGGAGATGGAAGGGGAGAAAGGAGAGTAAAGGCCCAGGATGGGGCCTCTCCAGCCTTGCGAGGGTTTTAGGGTGCTTCCATTCCCCATCATCTCTTAACCAGGCAAGACCTGGGCTGCCAGGTTTGGGGGTACGTGGAGGGACGCTGGTCACTCCGGTGCCACCTCCTCACAGGACTAACCTGTACCGGCAGCTACTCTGCAGGCAGGGGTGAATGAGAGCCCCTTCAGGCAGCCCTCAGGGATCTGAGCTTGGACTTCTTAGGTGCTCAGTAAAGATTAAACAAACCAACAAACATTCTAACTTCTGACTGTTGTCCCATAATCCAGACTCAGAGCCCCAGGTGAGGACTTGGGGCAGATTTGGATTTTCTTTTATTTGAAAACCTGGCCCTTTAAAAGAAACAAACCCTATAGGGGGAGGTGGGGGGGAGTGGCAAAGAAATGGAGATTGTGGGGGAATAAAAGGGAAAAAAAGTCATTTAATGATTGATTTGACATGTTTTAGGGGCACCTAGCTGGCTTAGTCAGTAAGAGCTTGTGACTCTTGATCTCAGGTTCCTGTGTTCAAGCCCCACCTTGAGCTTAGAGCTTGCTTTAAAAAAAAAAGAGGAAGAAGAAAGAAAGAAACATGTTTTATCTTCCAGGATCCAATAACCTAAGGAGGTTATTACTATTAATACACCCCGCTTTAGGAATGAGAAAATGGAGTTTCCAGAGGTTGAGTGATTAACTCAAGTTCTCAGCGTTGGTAAGCCGGGAAGCCTAGTTTGGAGGTCAGGTCTCTGCAACCTCTCCCATAGGCCTTTGGGAGAGACCACTGTGGATTTAAGAACTGGATAGTGGTGGTAGTGAGGCAGTGTGAGAAGCCCAGGGATAGGTTGCCTGGCTGACTCAGTTGGTAGAGCATGCAACACTTGATCTCAGGGTTGTAAGTTCCAGCCCCACGTTGGGTGTAGAGATTACTTAAAAATTAAAAAAGAAGAAGAAGAAGAAGAAGAAAAGAAGAAGAAGAAGAAGAAGAAGAAGAAGAAGAAGAAGAAGAAGAAGAAGAAGAAGAAGAAGAAGAAGAAGAAGAAGAAGAAGAAGAAGAAGAAGAAGAAGAAGAAGAAGAAGAAGAAGAAGAAGAAGAAGAAGAAGAAGAAGAAGAAGAAGAAGAGGAAGAAGAAGAAAAAAGAAAAGAGAAGAAGAAGAAGAAGAAGAAGAAGAAGAAGAAGAAGAAAAAAGAA